>NC_061495.1:540801-760801 GCF_022539355.2 Hippoglossus stenolepis | reverse complement strand
AACACATCTGATCTGAGCTGGAACCCTTTCAGCAGGAAGTTTGATTCATGGCTCCTTTTTGAAGATGGACGTCCTGAGCTGCTCTTCAGGAACACGTGTCCCAGTTTAAAGAACTCAGTCACACAGGAAATCCTCTCAACACCGGCTCAAAGCTCTGAGGCCAACATTACTAACTTCTTCTGGAAGTGATAACTCAATCAAACCTGGAATCAAAAACACGAATATGAAACAAAGGTTTGACCGAGAATGAACCGTCACCACGATGTCACCTGTTGGTTTGTGAGTTCAAACGTTTTAAAGACTCAGTTTGATGTTTTGTTCAGCACCAAGTTATCATATTTAAAAACTAGAGCTTGAAACAGAAACTCCTGAATGTTTACTGACGTTATAAAGTGAGGAGTCACTTTCTATAGAAACTACCAGGGGAGTCGCCCCCTGCTGTGTGTGTGTGGCGTGCGTGTGTGTGTGTGCGTGCGTGTGTGTGTGTGTGTGTGTGTGTGCGTGCGTGGTGTGCGTGTGTGTGTGTGTGTGCGTGTGTGTGTGTGTGTGTGCGTGCGTGTGTGTGTGTGTTAGTGAGGATGATTCACAGATGTCAAGTGAACTCATGAATAATAAACAGAACATGCATTCAGCTGTGAATATTTCATGGTGCATGAAAGTGAGCAGAGTTTGGCAACGTCCAGTTGATGAAGGAGAAGAAGGAAGAGATGTGTGTGTGTGTGTGTGTGTGTGTGTGTGTGTGCTCGTTCTTTCTTCTCGTCTGGACGGATACTTTTTGTGAAACGAAGGTCGTGTGAACTGAGATATTTTTAAACGTGTTGTCTCCTCCATGGTCATGTGACAGTGTCTCTCTCCAGTGTCTGATTGGCCGCCTCCTCTGAACAGAACCCGTCTTCAGCCTGTGACGTGTGACCGTCTCGCTCTGCGTCCGTCAGGCCTGCTCGTTCACTCTGGTCTGAACTACACGTGTCTGCGTTAATGAAAAGTGGTGGATGTGATTGTGTCTGTATTTAAGTGGCGCGGCCTGCGTCAGTTTCCTGGTGTCAGATGTGAGTCATGGTGATGAGCGCAGAGCGGAGTGAGCTGACAGAGACGTGATCTGCTTCTCAACAGAGTCCGAGAGGAACCTGCTGAATCTCATCTCGGCCTCACAGGCCACGCCCCTGACCTCACAGGCCACGCCCCTGACCTCTCACATTCTAATGTTAACCACCTGAGAGATGACATCACTCTTTTCAACAAATACCTCAATATTAATATGGACTTTATCCAAACAACTTATAATTAATCGGTATATTTTATATTTTTATTTTAAATCTCAGACCCAGCAGGTGTGTGTGTGTGTGTGTGTGTGTGTGTGTGTGTGTGTGTGTGTGTGTGTGTGTGTGTGTGTGTGTGTGTGTGTGTGTGTGTGTGTGTGTGTGTGTGTTGTTTCCCTCTCATCATTTTAACTCCTCTCTCTCTCTCCTCCTCAGCTGGACTGAGATCATCACTGTGAACGGATCGTCTCTTCACTTGCTCCGTCCCTCCGTCCCTCCGTCCCTCCGTCCCTCCGTCCCTCCATCCCTCCATCCTCCGTCCCTCCATCCCTCCATCCCTCCATCCCTCCGTCCCTCCGTCCCTCCATCCCTCCGTCCCTCCGTCCCTTCGTCCCTCCGTCCCTCCGTCCCTCCATCCCTCCATCCTCCATCCCTCCGTCCCTCCCTCCCTCCGTCCCTCCACCCCTCCGTCCCTCCGTCCCTCCATCCCTCCATCCTCCACCCCTCCGTCCCTCCACCCCTCCGTCCCTCCATCCTCCGTCCCTCCACCCTCCGTCCCTCCGTCCCTCCATCCCTCCGTCCCTCCGTCCCTCCGTCCCTCCATCCTCCACCCCTCCACCCCTCCGTCCCTCCGTCCCTCCATCCCTCCATCCCTCCGTCCCTCCGTCCCTCCGTCCCTCCGTCAGCCAGAGGATCTGATGAGAGGTCGGCACAGAGCGCAGAGCGGACAGCACCTGTCATGGCCAGTGGTGAGAAGCAGCAAAACAAAACAGTCTTAGAAATAAATGTTTCTGCCATGGACACGTTTTGTTGAGATCACAGCCTGTAAATATACTGCATCTCTAACTCCAGTGTGTGTGTGTGTGTGTGTGTGTGTGTGTGTGTGTGTGTGTGTGTGTGTGTGTGTGTGTGTGTGTGTGTGTGTGTGTGTGTGTGTGTGTGTGTGTGTGGCAGCGGACAGTGTAGGCAGTCTGGCTGCGGAGCAGAACCACCTGAGTGTCACTGATCATGGAGCCTGGGCCACAGCCATGAACAACCTGGGCATCATGCCTGTGGGCATCAGTGGACAACCGCTGGTGTCAGGTACGATACAGTTTCTGTAGACTTAATCATGCTCACTGTGACTGATAGTCATATCACACACACACACACACACACACACACACACACACACACACGAGCAGATTTACTCAGTTTTTTTGTGTTGAAATCAGAATTATTGAATGTGTGGATTTAAGGAGGAACACGGTTACTGGATATTTAACGGAATCTTCTGTGAACTTTATAAAACACTAAGAAATGATCCGTTCACCTGCTGCTCAGTTTGATGTTAGAGGAATGATGTCATCATGACGTCATACATATCTGTGCAGCGATGTATTAACTTTTACAACCAATAAGATTAGAGTTATGATCTACAGCTTGTTTAAATCAACCAATCATTCGTCTTCATATAAATGACATGGAGATGACATCATAATGAAATAAGCTCTTCACAATATAAAAGCATCTGGTGCTTTTCATGAAGTAAAGAATTCATCAGATTGATCAGTGAATCCCTGATGATCCTTTAAATCCAGATGATTCTGGAGAACAACAGGAGTAAGAGTTGTTCTGCTTGTCCTTCCTCTCTTTTATTGTTCTTTACGTTTCTTCCCGTGTCGCTGGCAGACTCAGGGTCGTTCAGAGCCGGAGACGTGAACCTGGCTCTGGGCTTTTGGCTCCGAGAGGAAAAGCCGCCTGATGTGATTATGACGAATGTGCAACACAAAGACGGTAATTTACCTGTCGGGGTTATCGCAGACGGCGCTTTAATGAGTTTTCCTAAGACCTGAAGAATGTGTGGACGCGGCTGCAGATGCTCTGATTTATGGAAGATTATTTCTTCAAGTGTATTTTTTTAAGTGAGTGGGGATTCTTTCTTTTTGCCAAGAAAAACTGGGAGCAGGAAGTGTTTTATATCTTCAGCCTGCAGCGCCCGTCTTCCCCGAGAGCTGAGATTCTGCTGACTGAAGGAAATCTGCTCAAAAACCATTTGTCTTCAACAAGGAGCCACAGGAGGCGTCTGAAGGAGGAGCTCCAACTAAATGTCCAGGGAAGCAGCTGAAGGTTTTCTTCATGCGTCACAGACCATCAGGGTCCTTCAGGATCCACTCTGCTGCACGTTCTGGTTTGACCTTGAAACCAGCAGCACGTTGTGTGTGTGTCTGTGTGTGTTGGGTGGTGTAGGTGTGGTTGTCATTACTGATTCAGGTACAGGTGATGTTACAGCCCCTCCTCTGACCTCTGACCTCTGACCTCTGACCTGCTCGTTCTCTTTTTACCTCATCACTTGAAACATTGCTGCTGTCGTCCCCTCTCTCTCTCTCTCTCTCTCTCTCCCTCTCCCTCACTTCCTCTTTGTCCTGAGATGTTTTCCTCCTCTCTCTCTCTCCCTCACTTCCTCTTTGTCCTGAGACGTTTTCCTCCTCTCTCTCTCCCTCACTTCCTCTTTGTCCTGAGACGTTTTCCTCCTCTCTCTCCCTCTCCCTCACTTCCTCTTTGTCCTGAGATGTTTTCCTCCTCTCTCTCCCTCACTTCCTCTTTGTCCTGAGACGTTTTCCTCCTCTCTCTCTCCCTCCCTCACTTCCTCTTTGTCCTGAGACGTTTTCCTCCTCTCTCTCTCTCTCCCTCACTTCCTCTTTGTCCTGAGACGTTTTCCTCCTCTCTCTCTCCCTCACTTCCTCTTTGTCCTGAGACGTTTTCCTCCTCTCTCTCTCCCTCACTTCCTCTTTGTCCTGAGACGTTTTCCTCCTCTCTCTCTCCCTCACTTCCTCTTTGTCCTGAGACGTTTTCCTCCTCCCTCTCTCTCTCTCCCTCACTTCCTCTTTGTCCTGAGACGTTTTCCTCCTCCCTCTCTCTCTCTCCCTCACTTCCTCTTTGTCCTGAGACGTTTTCCTCCTCTCTCTCTCCCTCACTTCCTCTTTGTCCTGAGACGTTTTCCTCCTCCCTCTCTCTCTCTCCCTCACTTCCTCTTTGTCCTGAGATGTTTTCCTCCTCTCTCTCTCCCTCACTTCCTCTTTGTCCTGAGACGTTTTCCTCCTCCCTCTCTCTCCATTAACACAACAGAGGGTTATTTCCTCACAGATCTCGTCCTCACTTTGTCTTCTGTTATCGCTCGGTTTCCAGATAGTGATGCTTTATTTCCCTGAGCGTTTTTTTCCTCCTTCTCTTCTCTCTCCTCTGATTTATTTCTCCATTTTCAAATATTACAAAACACTTTCGCAGCCTCTTCCTGTCTGAGTGTTGTAATCTGAACAGGAACAGGAACTAAGAAAATATGAATGAGTGAAAACAGAATCCCTTTACTTCCTCTAGAGGGAGCTGTGTGACGACTGATGAATGTCCTCGAGTGATGTCACCTGAGTCAGCGTGACATATCGTCGGGATCATAGACTGTAAATAAAGATGGACGACGTGACAGCTCCTAGTCTCGATCGCCCCCTGGTGGCTGGCTGTAGTATAAGTCATAAACCCCACCTCCTCCATGTTAGCAGATGGGACATGGACCAAGCTAAAAAAGTAGACGTTAAATGAATGTGGTCCTTGTTGACCGTCGTGTCGTTCTCTCCTCAGACTCTCTGTGTATCCAGAGGTTCGATCCCGGCCTCGGCCTCATCGCTCCCATAAACCCCATGATGGCGGGCATCAGCCTGGTCCCGCCCCCACCCGCACCCCCGGACACGCCCGTCATCAAAGAGATTATTCACTGCAAGAGCTGCACGCTGTTCCCTCAGAACCCCAGTAAGACACCACACACACGTCATGATGGTGATGATGATGATAATGGTGATGATGATGATGATGATGATGATGATGATGATGATGATGATGATGATGATGATGATGATGATGTTGCAGACCTGCCCCCTCCATCGATGCGGGAGCGCCCCCCGGGCTGCAGGACGGTGTTTGTCGGAGGTTTGCCGGAGAACTCCTCAGAGGAGATCATCAGGGAGGTGTTCGAGCCGTGTGGAGAGATCACCGCGCTCCGCAAGAGCAAGAAGAACTTCTGCCACATCCGCTTCAACGAGGAGTTCATGGTGGACAAGGCTATTTACCTGTCAGGTGATCACACACACACACACACACACACACACACACACACACACACACACACACACACACACACACACACACACACACACACACACACACACACACACTGACATTTAGTGACATCTAGTGGTGAAGTTATATATTACAAACAACTGAACCCTGTGGACACAAGGACTCTCAAACTGTTTTCACAAACACTTGATCATCTCACAGCTGGAGCTCCTGTAACAGTCCCTGAAATCAACATTAAACCGATAAGGACGATGTTTCTATCAAAACCAAGACGTCCTCTCTCTCTCCTCCAGGGTATCGGATGCGTATCGGATCCAGCACCGACAAAAAGGACTCCGGGAGGATCCATGTGGACTTCGCTCAGGCCAGAGACGATCTGTATGAATGGGAGTGTAACCAGCGGCTGCTGGCCCGAGAGGAAAGACACCGCCGCAAGGTCCACGAGGACCGCCTGCGCCCGCCGTCCCCTCCTCCCGTAGTGCACTACTCTGAGCACGAGGCGGCCATGTTGGCAGAGAGACTGAAAGGTGAGACAGGAAAGAGAGACGTGTTCAGATGAGAGACAGGAAAGAGAGACGTGTTCAGATGAGAGACAGGAAAGAGAGACGTGTTCAGATGAGAGACAGGAAAGAGAGACGTGTTCAGATGAGAGCAAATTATCAAAAGTTTTCTGTGAAACGTGTGATGACGTCACTGTTGATCACGTCAGCTTCACAGTGAAATCAGCAGCGTGTGGATTTAATTAGTTCATTTAACAATAACAGAGATTTAACACAACTCAGCAAAGAACAGACAAACAAACACAAAAACCAACACTACAACATCACACTAAACGTTATGTGATCAGACCCACACATATATTATCTCAACCTAATCAACAGGCTCATCCACAAACAAACAAAAGA
Organism: Hippoglossus stenolepis; assembly: GCF_022539355.2. NCBI lineage: Eukaryota > Metazoa > Chordata > Actinopteri > Pleuronectiformes > Pleuronectidae > Hippoglossus > Hippoglossus stenolepis. Next base: position 754,527 of record NC_061495.1, on the reverse strand, counting down.
AATACAAATACAAAATTCCAGCTCCATCATCCAGAGGTTTTTTAATTCATTATTTATTTTTGCAACATGATCTTCCAAAATAAAGTAACATTTTATTAACATTAGAAATGAAGATTCCACGGTTTTAAACATGAATTTGTTGTTTGCACGTTCGCGAAACAACAAAATACATCAGCTCTTTATTATTATTATTATTTCAAGGTTAAAGTTTTTATATTTGAACACGTTTCTATGGTTTAGAAAAATCTGAAATATCAGTTTAAAAACACGAGTCTAACAGCTGAGCATGTTTTCTCTTGAATAACCTTTATAAATTCATTCTTCACCTCGAACAGCGGAGGAAATAAACCTCCATTATTCGCTCCGTCGTCCTCGCTCAGCGGCGCCTCATTGTGTTCGCTCTAATGTGACTGTAATCTGCTGTGTGTGTGAATGGGGCTTTATCAGAGCGAGGCAAAGTGTCTTCTTACAGGTTGTGTTGCAGCGGGTATGGAGCTCATTAAACGCTCTCTAATTCACTGCGCCGTCGTCAGTGGCAACGTTCGATTATTATTTAAATGGAGGGGAAAGCGTGCGGCCCACAGGGACTCATGACTGACGCCGAACGCAGCTCTTGGTTTTGGATGAAAAGTTGAAAATCAAAAATGCCTTTTGTGTTTAGTGACTGTGGCGGAACTCAGAGAGCCGAGAACAGCGAACGCCCCAAAGGAGGATCTTCATCCTGCGCCGGCGCCGCTCTGTTAGTTTTAGAGCGTTAGAGGTCCCGGTGCCGAGGAGGGAACCGGGTTAGCTTCAGAGCTTCAACACTTTTCACTGCTGCAAGACAAAAAACAACAACATGACCACATTGACCAGCGGGAAACAGAAGATAGTTAAGTTAATTGAAGTTAAATACCCAGAATGCACCGGGCACACCCAGCTTGCTCCTATTGGTTGACCACAACATCAGGTGTGTAAATGTTGGCGTCTGTAAACCAGCTCGCAGACGGGATCTTTGTTATCACGTAAAGGAGTCGTGAGGAGAAAAGATCGCAAATAACGTTAAAATCATATCGAATTTAAAATCCGTTTAAAGTTCCACACTTTGCTCTTGTTGTTGTTTAATGAATCATGAACACGTGACGTTCAGGAAATCCTCATCACCTCCTTCACTTCTTCCTCTTCCTTCTCCTCCTACTCCTCCTCCTCCTCTGCCTCCTTCACTTCTTCCTCTTCCTTCTCCTCCTACTCCTCCTCCTCCTCTGCCTCCTTCACTTCTTCCTTCTCCTCCTACTCCTCCTCCTCCTCTGCCTCCTTCACTTCTTCCTCTTCCTTCTCCTCCTACTCCTCCTCCTCCTCCTCTGCCTCCTTCACTTCTTCCTCTTCCTTCTCCTCCTACTCCTCCTCCTCCTCCTCTGCCTCCTTCACTTCTTCCTCTTCCTCTTCCTCCTTCACTTCTTCCTCTTCTTTCTCTTCCTCCTTTTCTTCCTCCTCTTCTTCCTCTTCCTCTTCTTCCTCCTCTTCCTCCTCTTCTTCCTCCTCTTCTTCCTCTTCCTCCTTCTCTTCTTTCTCTTCCTCCTTTTCTTCCTCCTCTTCTTCCTCTTCCTCTTCTTCCTCCTCTTCTCCTCTTCTTCCTCCTCTTCTTCCTCTTCCTCCTTCACTTTTCCTCTTCTTCCTCTTCCTCTTCCTCTTCCTCCTTCTCTTCTTCCTCTTCTTCCTCTTCCTCCTCTTCTTCTTCCTCTTCCTCTACCTCTTCCTCTTCTTCCTCTTCTTCCTCTTCTTCCTCTTCCTCTACCTCTTCCTCTTCTTCCTCTTCTTCCTCTTCTTCCTCTTCTTCCTCTTCTTCTTCCTCTTCTTCTTCCTCCTCCTCCTCCTCTTCTTCCTCTTCCTCCTCCTCTTCTTTTCCTCTTCCTCCTCCTCTTGTCGCCCCTCTACTTCCTCCTCCTCCTCCTCTTCTTCTTGCTCCTCTTCTTCCTCCTCCTCTTCTTCCTCTTCCTCCTCCTCTTCTTCTTCCACTTCCTCCTCCTCTTGTCGCTCCTCTACTTCCTCCTCCTCCTCCTCCTCTTCTTCTTCCTCCTCCTCCTCTTCCTCTCGTTCCTCTTCTTCTTCTTCCTCCTCTTCTTCTTCCTCCTCCTCCTCCTCCTCTTCTTCCTCTTCTTCCTCCTCCTCTTCTTCCTCTTCCTCCTCCTCTTTTTCTTCCACTTCCTCCTCCTCTTGTCGCTCCTCTACCCTCCTCCTCCTCCTCCTCCTCTTCTTCTTCCTCCTCCTCTTCCTCCTCTTCTTCTTCCTCTTCTTCCTCCTCTTACTCTTGCTCCTCCTTTTCGTCCTCCCCTCAGACGACCATAACTTCAGCGAGGCCACGGCGGTGCTGTTCACGTGGATCGACCGCGGCGAAGTCAACCGCAGAACCTCCAATCACTTCTACTCCATGGTCCAGTCGGCCAACGGCCACGTGCGGCGGCTGATGAGCGAGAAAGCTCAGCACGAGGAGGAGATGGAAGTCGCCAAAGAGGCCTTCAAGAACGCCCTGCTCGCCATCTTGACTCAGTGTAAGGAGCCTTCTTGTTTTTAATCACATCAGTCGTAGCGACAGCCCAGGCAGACGCACGTGTCACCATAGTAACCGTGACCGTGCAGTTATTCAGGTAAGACTCGTCACTTCCTGTTCACGAGTTCCACACTCTTCCATCAATGAGAGAGAAAACAGGAAGGACGCAAATATTCAAATCAAATCGTTCTGAGACTAAAGTGCGCTGACGTCTGATTGGATGATTCATTCAGCTTCAGACTGACTGAATGTGGAGGAGAACACGACTAAACTGCTTCCAGTCTTTATGCTAAGCTAAGCTAACTAACAAACATCGACTCTGGGGCTGACGTCAACTTTCACCCGAACCCTAAAATAAACTGACAGATATAAAATACATTTTTAATCCATCACTTATCGGTGATATAGAACTTTTATATACAACCTGAAAGTTACAGAGTAATAAGGAAATCAAACGCTGATAAATCATGGTCGAAATCCAAAGCAGGAAAACTTCTTGTCCAGGTTGATGAAACGACCGAATGCAGATGTAAACATCAGGAGTTAATTCAGATGAAATGATCAGATCAAACACGTCATGTGATGGAGGCTGTGGGGGGGTGAGTATGAAGCTGTCAGTCACTGAACGTCCGTCAGAAAACAGGCTCAGCTGATTCTGTTTGTTCAGGTTTGTGCAGATAAAATGAAAATGACTCAGACGAGGTTTCGTGTAAAAGTTCCTTCGTCAAGGAGAGAGAGAGACCTGCTCGTCACATGACTCGCTCACTCAAGATGGCGTCCGTCTGCCTGGATCGACCTATCCTGGCCTATTTCCTGTAAACCTGCTCACTGTGGTTCTGCAGGAGGCGGGGTTAAACTGAAAGATTCTATTTTCATGTTTGTTCCAGATGTTGTTGACTTTGACTCAGAGGCGACTCGAGTTGAAACGACTCGAGTTGAAACGACTCGAGTTGAAACGACTCGAGTTGAAACGACGTGTGAAGCTGTCAGACGCTTTGTCCTGATGTTCGAGTCCTCGTCTCTGACGAGTGACAGGAAAACAACGTTATTTAGTTTTATTCTTTAACTGAGAACAAACAATGTTTTCTCTACGTTATTTATTTGTTATGAACATTTGTGAATTTGAGGGAAAGTTTAAAGGAGCATTTCACTGAACGGTCGCTGTGTCGTCATCGGCTCGGATTCTGTGTCACTGCAGCTTTAAATCTGGTTTTTGTTCAGTTCTCCGAACACACGCCTGCATCTAGTCGGACACGCCCCCTAACACAGTGTGAACGGGGGCGATGGGGCGTAAGTGGAGGGGCGGAGCTCTCTAATGTCCCAGACCTGCGTCCTTCGTGTCCTCTGAAGGACGCGTCCCCTGAATTAAGACCCAGCATCCTGAGCTGATGATGTCACTGCGGTGATGTTTGAGTGAACTGCTCCTTTAACGAGCGGCTCGTGGTCAGTGTTTGTGGGCGGTCTCTTGTCAGTCGAAGCTAAACGCTGCATAAACGGCTTGTTTTGTTTTGACCTCCTCTCCCTCCTCCCTCCTCCCTCCTCCCTGTTCACCCCAAAGTCGAGAAGATCACCGCCGTTTTCACCGCCGCCACCAGGCAAAAGGCGTGGGACCATTTCTCAAAAGCTCAGCGCAAGAACATAGACATTTGGCGAAAGCAGTGTGAGGTTGGTACATTTTCTGTTCTGTCCTCCCCCCCGCTCACTGCTCTCTTCTCTGCTGTCGCCAGGAGACAGATGACAGACAGGCCTGTGGCATCTGTCCTGTTCTTCTTCTTCTTCTTCTTCTGTTTCTTCTTCTTCTTCTTCTGATAGCGGCCTCTGTTGCCACTCTCTCACCCCCGCAGATCCACATGTAAAGCACAGATCTGACGCCTCCTCGAAAGTGTGAGGCGCTGCCATGGCAACGGTGATTTCCAGGGTTAAGTTTGTGATCAATTATTGATCCAGAGTGGAATCTAGATAACGAGCATGAACAGGAGGAAGAGGAGGGTGAAGCAGCAGCAGCTTCACCCTCCTCTTCCTCCTTCAGACCAAGAGCAGTGGAGGGAAACTGATCAAACACAGAAAGGACATTTCACACAGATTATTTGAGTTAGGGTTAGGGTTATTTATTTGATTATTTATCTTTTCACTTTAATGTAAATTCACTGCTTCTGTTACAGAAGGAAGTTAAAATCAGCAGCGAGTTCGATCACAGGTTCAAATCCACATGTTTTATAGCTCTACTGGAGCCGACACGATTTCCATGGTAACGTAAGTGTTACTTGGACGACCAGGGTTGACAAACGTTCAAACGTGTTGGTTCACATGTTCAGTCCGAGACACAGACTGGAAATAAAGACGGACGACGTGACGCATCCTACAAGTGAAGCCGAATCCTCCTGACCACCAGATGGCAGCGCTTGTATCAGAGATGCTTCAGTTTCATTCCTGCGAAGTGGAGACGTGTCGTCGTCTTTATTCTCTGATCGTCAGTAACTGAAGATCAATGCTTGTCCTGTGAACATCAATAACTGCTTTTTCCATATTTGTGTTTTGTGATGTGTGTACTTTGTATCTTGGATGGTCAGAGTCAGTCAGTTAAACAGAACATGTGATGGAGGTAGGAGCTGAAGCCCCACTGTGAGCGCCTCCTTGTGGCGAGCGTGGTAAGTGTGTGAAGCAGCAGCTCAGTGCGAGGAGTCGCTCTTTCTCTCGTCTGGGTCAGAAATGTGTCGACAGATGAGGAAGATGGCAGCTGTCACGACACCTCTGTCCCAGGAGGGGGCAGCAGGTCAAATCCGAGCTGATGAACTCATGGATAGATATTAATGTTCAGAACCTGACAGCTGATCGGTCAGAGCTGTCACTGAGAAATTAAAGCACACAACTAAATTATAAAAATAAAGACATATTTCTTTATCTCCAGCTCATTGACTTGTTTCTGCTCAGTTTGGATCATTGATCGTCAGCTGCAGATTTTACAAACTCTTTACGACAAAATTATTCATCGATCAATTAAAACAAGGATTCAATTATTTAGTTATGAATTGAATTTGAGCACGATAAATGTTGGTGTTCTTTTAATTATTTAATTAAGTTAAAAAGACAAGAATCACAGATGGTGATTTTACATTAGTTTGAACAAAGTATTGAACTTAAAGATAGATTAAATAAAGATTGGACGACATGATGGCTCCTAAAAGTGAAGCCTAAGCGTCTTGATCGCCCCCTGGTGTCTGCCTGCAGTATAGATCATAATCCTCCATGTTAGTAGATGGAACATGGACTAAACAAAATAAAGTAAATGTTAAATAAATGTTCGTTCAAGATGGTTTCTGTCATTTCAGGTCGTTCTTATCACACTGATGTTTGTTAATTCATGATATAAAAATGATGGCGGCTCCATATTCAAGATATTTTGGCTTCATTTTTGTAAAGTGGGAGGAAGTTTATTTATAGTCGTTGGGTCTGAGGGGAAAGATTCACCTGGAAATCCAACTAACTCAGGTTCAGCTTCACATGGACCGACTCTGATTTAACTTGACTTTGTTCAGAGCAGCTTCCTGATGATCTTCAGAAGGAAATGTCATCTTGGATGTTGTAGTAAGACTAATAACATGGATCATCACAGTGTTTATATGAATCACATGTTGTTTCAGTGTTTGTCGTGTAGTCGTGCTGAGTCCTGCTGATGTTTCAGGAGCTGAGAAACGCTCACAGTGAAGAGATCATGGGAATCAGACGAGAGGAGGAGATGGAGATGTCCGACGACGACCTGGACGAGAATCCCTGTAAGAGGCTCCGCACTCAGGAGAACGGTACGAACCACAGGCCGCTGGAATCCCACGTTCAAATCCCGTTCAAATCACGTTCAAATCACACGTCCAAATCCGATGCTTTACACGTGTCGTCTCCTGCAGGAGTGTATGAGCAGGCGTCTCTGAGGGAGGAGAACGACTCCCTGCGTTGGCAGCTCGACTCCTACAGGAACGAGGTGGATCTTCTGAGGAAGGAACAGAGCAGAGCTGGTCGCCCTGACGACGACCACACGCAGACACACACACACAGTCCAGACGCTCAGATCCAGCAGCTGCAGCAGAGGATGCTCAACATGCAGCAGGTATGTTCTTCTTCTTCTTGTTCTTCTCCTGCTCCTCCTCCTCCTCCTCCTCCTCCTCATCCTCACAGTCAAAAGGACGAGTCAGCGTCCTCCCATGATCCTTCACTCCACTGATTTCATAAAGCTTTGTTAGAACAAGGAGCTCTTTTACCACGAGTTCACTTCAACTTCCTGTAACTGTTGATCTCAAGTGACAGCACTGACAGAACGAGGCACGTCACACACAGACACACACACACAGACACACACAGGCCTTGTCCTTGTGGTCGCTGTGTGTTGTGTACTTGACTCGAACACGTCGGCTGCTGTCGCTTCTCATTTGTCACCTGCTGATGTTTTTGTTTCCTCAATGAAGACGAGTCACAAACAGATTCGACTGAACTTCATGTATTAATATTACATTATATTACATTATAATATATAATAAATATACATGAGCATCCTCCCCCATCCCGTCACCTGACACTGCCCCCCCTCTACCCCCCCATAAATGTGTCGTACCTCTTTTCCACCAGGACGCAGCAGATTCTGACCGAATCACATTTCAACGGGTTTCAAAACAAAATGTCATGTTGTTCACACCAAGAATCTCATGAAGTAAAGATCGTTTATAAATTTACTTTTAAAATTGTAAAAGTTTAGCATTTAGCATTTTTGTTTTTGATTCATTTTCAAAAAGGCTGTGGTAGCCCCTCCCACTGCCACAGAGCAGATTTGCAGAATCGTGTCCGTGGAGACTTTTTGAAATAGAAACACTTTTTCCTAGATGAAATATTGTGTTGTGAAGATAAATGTGTGTTTGTCTTCCAGCAACTCCTCAGTCTGCAGGAGAAGCTGACGAGTAAAGAAGCCGAACTGGAGCAGGCGAGAGACGAGCATCGTTACCTGGAGGGGGAGGTGCTCCTGCTCCGAGACAAGGTGTGTGTGCCCTCTGCTGGTCATCACACAGAACACAGGTTAGAACCAGGTTGGAGCTTCTTCAGGTGCAGGATGAGCAGGTGCTGTGTGAGTGCAGCGTGCAGACAGGAGGAGATAAGACACAGTGCACATGTCTGCGTCAGCTGCAGTCAGTGAAGCGTGTTGAGGTCAAAACACAGCACACGCAACACGCATCACGCAACACGCAACACGCATCACGCAACACGCAACACGCATCACGCAACACGCATCACGCATCACGCAACACACATCACGCAACACGCAACACGCATCACGCAACACGCAACGCGCTTGTTGAATTCTGAGAGAGAAGGAAAGGTTTCGTGGACGTAGTGATTAGAGGACGTGTGGTGCAGGTAGAGGTCATGTGACCTGACGGGGGTTTGAGGTGAAGGAAAGAACGATGAGCAACATGTTTTATTAAAGTGCAACAGACGAGTGTAAACCTGCATGAAGACAGATTCCTCCCCAGGGAACAGATGATGAGCAGCTGTTTAAGGTCTACAACAGGTTGTCATGGTGAAGCAGTGTGGGATGATGGGAGATGTAGTCTTTGAACTGAATCTATTTATTCCAGAGCGTGGTCTTTCAGTTTGAGAACTTATTGATATAAACCTTCAGATTTCCTGCGCTGCAGCTTCAGCTCTTCTCCTCGAGCTCAAGCTGCTTCTGTGCATGTGCTCTTGAATTTCTTCTTCTGCTTTTTGTGCAATCCGCTGCCAGGTGTAGTGATGATGAATGAAAGCAGCGTGAGTGCGAGAAGAAGAGCTGAATTTCACTTTAAAGAGAACGTTTTTACTCCATGTCAGGAGTGTGACCTCACTTCCTGTTGCATCATCGTCCGCCCTCATACGTTCGCACAATCACCTCATCACATGTTCCTGACCTTCATCCACAGACTGATGACTTTCTCTTCCATCTCTGTAGTTACTGAACAGTCCTGTGGAGGCGCTGGAGGGAGCCAATGGGGAGCCACATGAAAAGGTTCGAACTGAACCCACTTGAACCATCAGTCGATCAACAGAGAAGAATTCATCCTCTCACAGAGATTCACAGAATGAAATCCCAAACGTGTCTTTTTCTTTGAGTTGAATTTGATTTGAGAGCAGGAAAAGTTCACGTCTTATGTTAACCCTCTCGTCAGCACTTTACTGACACACACACACACACACACACACACACACACACACACACACACACACAGTACATATATGATGTGGGTGAAACATGGCTGGGGTCAGAAGCACATGATAAATATAACATGTTATTTTAAGTGCTTGTTTGTTTCATGGAGTTCACAGGATGAACTCTACGTTTCTATGAGTCAGTGGTGAAGGAAGTAATCAGATACTTTACTGCAGTAAAAGTACCACAACAACTGTGCAAAAATACTGAGGTAAAAGTAGATGAAAGTGTCATCAGCCTCCTGTAGTTACAGTTTGTGTGTTTGTGTGTTTGTGTGTTTGTGTCGTCAGGGGATGAACGGTTGTGTTCCGTCACTGTTCCACAGCAGAGACAGGAGGAGTGATGTCATCATGAGGGGAGGAGTCACTTCAGAGAAAGAGGCTCTGCTTCTGGGTAATTATTTATATTTATATTATTTTATTTATTTTTATTTAAAATGAATCATCCTGTTTATTTATTATTATTGTGATTCTTTGATGAGGATAATGTTATAACATGAACATGATTACGTTCTAAAATGTAAAGTTCTAACATATAAGTAACATGTAACGACCTATAACGTTATTAAAGGTCGTTCATTTGTTGTTTTTCCTTCGTGGTCCTGACGACTCGTGTTTATATGAAGTGTTAGACTGCTCTCCCTCTCCTCTGTCCTGTGGGGGCGCTGTTTCATATCCACGCTCCTGCTGCAGGGAATTCAATCAGCCTCTGTAACTTCCAGCGTTTCATAAATCTAAGAAATAAGTATTGGCTGTTCCATGTCCTCCAGGGGGCGCCCCCTCCCTCTGCTCCATCTTTACATCTCAGCTCCTCTGATGAACAGCAGGTGGAGCTGTTTTCAGACACAGATGATGAGAACTAATGTTGGTCATTAAAAGTGAAAAATAATATTAATATAATGTTTTAGAGCAGTTTTATGGAGGAGTTTTTTTAACCAGAGCTAAGGGTTAAAGGTCATCAGAGGTCAGTAAAGGTTCGTTTAGTCTCTGTTCTGTATCGTGAGTTTGAGCTTTCTTCTTCTTCTTCTTCTTCTTCTTCTTCTTCTACTTCTTCTTCTTCTTCTCTGCAGGCATCATTTCCACTTTCCTCCACGTTCATCCGTTTGGGGCGAACCTGGAATATCTGGTGTCGTACATCCAGAGACTCGACTCCAAGGTAAATCAAAGTTCAGTGACTTTCAAAATAAAAGCATTGTCAGTTTAACATTAACATTTATTATGGCGCCACCATCAGGTTACATTTTAATTAGCATAAATGACACCATTTAGGAGTAAACCTCTGAAATAGTAAATACAATTTACCGTTGAATTATTCTGATTTCTGCTCTCGTCCTCTCACAGGTGTCGGCCGGCGAGCTGGAGCGCCTCATGGTCCGTCTGCCCGCCATGTTCAGGCAGGAGCTGAGTGGCGTCGGTGCCACTCTGGAGAAACGATGGAAGTTCTGCGGCTTCGACAGCCTCGGTTCAGTGTGACGCAGGCGGAACGTGCACACGCCAGGAAAACACGTTAAGAGACACATGTGACGCCATGACCCTTTAATCCGTGTGCGTGCCACACACAGCTGAGCGTCGGCGTCATCATGTGAACCAAGAGACAAAGTTTGGTCGACGTCAGACGGAGGTGAAACTTTTATCAGATTGAACTCATCATGTGACCTGGAAACGTCTCTGACCTGAATCAGGCTCCGACTTTTCTCTTCTTCATGTTGAATCAACACAAACAGAGAAAAGAAGAAACTTCAACCAAAGCTGATCCTTTGTGTGTTTACACCATGAAACCAGTTTCAAACCAGTTTCATTCATCCACACAACAGGAGCGTATATTTCTGAGGCTCCGCCCACACAGACACGCTTTCATTTTAAAACTGTTGTTAGGGAAATCGCTCCAGCCAGTAATAATGTCCGTGGGTCATGTGACCTGTTTCCAGGTCGTTAGATAGTTTACGAGACATCTGTCCGTCCTCTGCTTTAAAAACCTTTTTGATAACTTTTGGATGAAGACCAAACGGACCAAATGGAGCAGTACCAGAGGAAATCACTGGGGGGCAGTGTAGCCAATAGTTCAGATGATCATAGAACATAGAGAAGAAATTTCAATAATGAAGACAAATCTGGCGAAACAAATAATGGAATGTTCCAGCGGACGAGTGCTGGAATTCATGTTTGTCCTAAATTCTCTCATTGTTCTTATCGCAATGAGGTTATTTCTGTTTCGGAGCAGAATCACAGATTTAAAATGAAAACGTGTCCGAGTGGACGAATGTTCTCTGGCGTTGTTTCAACGTCCACTGGAAACATCGGAGGAACAGAGTGACGTTCTGAGGTCTGAGGGGAGGAGCCTCTCTGAAGTCCTGCATGGACACAAATTGGTGGATGAAGAAGGAAACTGAGGCTGGAAGAGAAAATGTATTTATATCATGAAACTGTCTGACGAAGACTCACTGTGTCTAAATGAAGATAATTAAAGGACCTTACTCTGGAAAGGAAAAACTTCAGAGTTAAAAGATGAGCAAACGTGTTTTTTGAACGGTCTGAAGTCTCAGATCAGGACGAGAGAAGACGAAGAGATGAAGCTGAGGAGGAGGAGGAGCTGCCAGCTTTACATTACTGAACATCACAGTCAAATAAGAAAAGATCAAAGTGATGTTGTTTTGTATCAAATGAGGTTTTTCTTATTTAAATAAAGATGCTGAAAATAAAACGTTGCAGTTATTCCACCTTAATGCAGCAGCTCACACATCTGTGGATAGTAGGTCAATGCTGTGAGTGTGTGTGTGTGTGTGTGTGTGTGTCTAAAATCTAGGGCAGAGCTTCAGTTTGTGTTAAACCTTCAGACGAAAGAAGAATTTAGAAGAACATTTAATGTCACTGAGGCAGGAGAAAAGATTATCGAGGCTGCTGGGAAATGGATCATAAATCTGTGTCGTCTGCGTACGAGATGTGGAAGATATCATGGATCTGAATGAGCTGGCTTAGAGGAAATATTTATACTGCAAATAGCAGTGGGCTGAGGATGGAGCCTTGCGGAACACCGCAATTAAAGTGGAAACATGGGAGCAGGAATTTAGTCTGACCACAGAGACGGTTCTGTTGGATTCCAGCAGTTGGTTTCTAGACGTGACAGGAAGTGATGGATCACGTGAACCAACTCAGCTCAGAATAACGTGACGCTTTAGCTCCGACCTTTCAGTCCAAAATCCTTTTTGTTTTACTGCACAAAGGAAACACATGATGTTGGAAGGTTCATCTTAATTTAATTAACTCACTCTGCTGAGTCTCGTGTATTTACCTCAGGTAAGATTTAAAAAGCAGATTTAACACGTGAGGAAAGTGTTAAAAGAAGCATCGTCACTAAAAAATGAAATAATATGAATAGTTACAGGAAGCAGCCGTCGTCCAAACATCCTGTTCTGCAGCTTGGTTTTCAGAAGAACAAACTTCGTCTCCACGTGTGAAGAGAAGCATCGTTGATACTGTTTTTATTATATTTCACAGTTGTACTTTTTCCATTCAATGAAAAATGATTCATCTGACCGGACGTTATCTTGTTATGAAGTGACTGTTTCCATCGTTTTAAAACATTAACAGTGAATTTCATGGCCCTCGCTCTAAAACACAGTTTCCTCATTAACATATCGGCAGGTGGCTGTCGGCAGCATCAACAGGACGAGTCACATTAGTTTCCTTTATTTAATTAAACGTCTGGAGCTTAGTGACACTTTGTTGTCTGTTGAAGCAGCCGGATGAGGGACCTCGCTCGGGGCCCTCAGGGGCCCGACACAGAGGAAGATCCACTTTGAGTAATTGTGCTTTTGATGCTCCTGAACATGAGCTGCAGTATTTATGTGTCGACAGCAGGACGTCCTCCCTCTGCTCTCAGTCTTCATGTCACTCTGTGTAATGAACATCTGGCAGCTGCTTCCTGCGCCACACACAGCTGCTTTCACTCTTTCACTCTTTAATTCAGCTGCTTTCACTCTTTTCACATATTCTCACCATGAGGTTACACTGCCACCCGGAGGCCACAGGAACTAACTGCATGTGGTTTCACCTCAGGAGACTTTGAATCACATTGACTCACTGAAGCAGCCGTATCACAGACGAGTTCTTCCCTGTGGAGTAATAGTCGAGTAATGACAGCTTCATCCCTATTGGATGGATCGTGATGAAAGTGATCACATGACCACGGTCTGACGTTTCCTCTGACATCACCAGCAGGGCAGGTTCCTTATATAATAATTATTGCTCGGCACAGACAGCGCCACCATGAGGTCAAAACTATACTACGATTAAATGTGTCAAATCAAAACAGACATGAGCTCCGAGCTCTTTACGATATGATCACAGCTGTGGGACATGTGTCTGTCAGACGGAACCTGCACTGGAACAATCTTGTTACGAAAATGCTAAATCTAATATTAATATATATATAATATATAACATGGTTCAAATTAACTATGAAAATTACACAGAAACACGTTCCCACGACAACGTCACGTTACAACAGAACATTTCTTTTCCTTTCTAAAGACCAAAAACAAATGGAGTCAAAGAAGGACAGCAGACTTGGTGCAGTGCTGATAATCATGCTTTATTAAATCAATAATTGGAGAAAAACTCAAGGAGGCTGCGAAAATAGTTCCATGCTACAACTCCAACTTCAACCACACCAAAACGCAGAGCAACACACAGGAGCACGCTGGATTCTGCCCTGGGTTCAACGCAGCTCAGTTAGTTTCGGCTGCGCCGCGTCTGCTTGACTGACAAGTGAACTAAAAACTAACACACAAAAAACACTGCAGACCTCCGAGAGGCAGCTCTGCCTCTGCAAACGAGCACAGGGCGGACTCTGATCTCACCTGATGGCCAGGTTGGTGGGAACCGAGGAGCCCGAGCAAGTGGTCGTTTGCCAGAAGCAGAGCACAAAACAAAAAAGAAACATGTGCTCAGGGAGTGCAGGCCGCTCGCACTGTGAGCATGTCATGAAAATGGCGGTATGACATAATCCGTCAGAGGCGAGGTCCAGTCGTCCTGCTTACAAGAGGGTAAAATGCAAACAGGACTCAGGATCTCACACTCGTGTTACAAAGCACTGCACTGCTCTCACTCTGGAGCAGCGCATGTATAGTTTGTCTCTGATTGAGTTATCGTCAACAGGGAGCCTCTCTACCTGCTGAGGCAATCTTAAGACTTCAACTTATCGTTGAGGCACAGTTTAGTTTCTCAGTTTCACAGGGTATTCGTTTCTGTTGAAACTTTCTCCTGTTAAACCACATTTAGTTTCATTTTGTTTCGGTTAATATTATTGTCATAAATAACAATACATACATTTCCCATAACCGTTAAATTCGGCTATATACATTATGTACATGTCACAGAAAAATGGATCAAAAATCCTAAGTCATAGTTATCCAATATGGCACATTTTATAACAACTTTAGACTTTAGTCTAGTTTGGCATAAATTAATGTCAAGTTTGGTACAAAAATAGTTCATATATATACAAGAACAGAAATTGAGATCTTTATCAAGTAGAGTATTTTGCTCAATTAATAAATAAAAAGGTATGGAAGTAGAGAAAAGGGGACGATTTTTTTTACACTGATCGAATGCTAATGTGAACAGTCGCTGAGTCAGATCCGAGCTCGTTGGACAGTTTGAGGGTATAGGTTCCAGCATCTTCCGCTTTCACCCCGGTGATGATGAGGGTGGTTAGATCCTCCGTCGTCTCTATGTGGAAGCGTCCACCGGCAGTCACCTCGATGGTTTTGCCCCCGCGGGACCACTCGATGTGTTTGGCGTCACCGGAGAAGGCACAGGCGACTGTCAGGACTTTGCCCGGCTCGATGCTGATGTCCTCCGGCAGAGCCTCGATTCTGGGAGCAGAACCTGGGGAACCACAGTGGACGATACATCAGGGCCCAGTTTGATTGTTTTTCTTTTGTCAAAACAACAATTCTCTCTGTGAAGATTTTCAAATTCAAACTAACTTTACGAGGACAAATCTCTAAGTTCTTTAATAGATTAAAAGATAGTGTCTCACCGATTGCTCTGAATGAAGACCCCTCGGTGAGGCTGCTGGAGCTCAGTGCATACGACTCAGATGCAACCGTGGACATGCTGGACATGGACATGGTCTCAAACTTCATCTCAGCTGCCATGCTGCTGAAGGAGCTGGACTCCATCATGGATGACATCATAGCTTGCTGGGAGGAGGAGGAAAAGGAGGAGGACTCTTCCATTGTGTGGATTTCTTTCTTCATCATGGATGAGCTCATGGCTGATGAAGATTCCTTGTGACTCATCATCGTTGATCCTGTTTAAAGTAGAGATGGAGAAAATTGTAATGTGGATTTTCATAATGACTTCAAACTGGACTAAACATTTTTTGATGTAATGTTCTCACCTTTAAGAGCCAGTTGCTGCTCACGATAGGCTGTGATCTTCATGCGTACGGACTGGAAGACCTGTCCAGTGAAGGAAAAGGAGGATTTGGATACTCCTCCCTCTGATGTCATCTCACAGGTGTATTCTCCCTGATCGCTGTCCGCAAGATCGTGGATTACAAGGCTGCAGGAGCCCTCAGAGTATTGCATCGCAAGGTGGCTACTCTGCGAAAGTCTCCTCCCGTTGACGTACCACACCACCTCTCTGACGCTGCTCTCACAGACACAGGACATCCTCACTGAGCCCTCACGGGCTTCAGCTGTTAGTTGATTCAGAACCTTGGGAGGTTTTGGGGTTGGGGATTTGACAGGGGGTGGAGACACAACCCTCTTAGGGGACATGATCGGAGGAGGAGACTTCATCCTAGGAGGTGATTTGATCCCTGTCGGCTCTGGGGACTTTAACGCCCTGGGCGATTTGATCCCTGTCGGCTCTGGGGACTTTAACGCCCTGGGCGATTTGATCCCTGTCGGCTCTGGGGACTTGATGCCTTTTGGTGTTTTTATTCCAGCAGGTTCTGGGGACTTCATTCCTTTTGGTGTTTTGAGTCCTGCGAGTTCTGGAGATTTGACACCACGAGGGGATTTGAGTTCCTCGGATTCAGGTGACTTCACTCTCTCTGGAGACTTAATAGGTGGAGGTGACTTGAGTCTGGGTTCTGGGGATTTTATACCACGTGGTGACTTAACTCCCTCAGGTTCAGGAGATTTGACAGTTGGAGCTGGTGATTTTAAGCTGGGTGCTGGAGAGGTTGCCGACGGCACAGGAGACTTGACGCTCCTAGGAGACTTAATTCCATCTGGTCCAGGAGACTTCACACTCGGAGTAGGAGATGTTGCACATGGTTCAGGGGATTTGACACTTGGTGTTGGTGATTTAATTGAAGGCACGGGGGATGTAACGCTGGGTTCAGGTGACTTTACACTTGGAACAGGGGATGTTACGGAGGGAGCAGGTGATGTGACTGAAGGCTCTGGTGACCTTACAGATGGCTCAGGAGATTTGACAGCCTGAACTTCTTCTTTGGGAGCTGCTCTGCGAATGGTTAAAGTGAAGTGAGCCTCCTGTCTGCCTGTGGCGTTCTCTACCACCACCGTGTAACTGCCCTCGTCTGAAGTCGTCACAGAGGAAACCTCCAGGCTGGACTTGTACTGAGTTGTGGTGACCTGGACACGGTGAGATGCAACAAGAGTTGTGGTCTTGTGCATCCATGAAACACTGGGTGCCGGCTCGCCATCAATATCACAGGAGAATCTGGCCGTCTGTCCCTCTTCAATCGTCACAGACTGAGGCTTGGTGAGGATCCGAGCCAGAAGAGAAGGCTTCACCTTTTGGACTGAAGCTTCCTCAGCTACGGCAGCAGAGGATGATTTAAGTTTGGATTCAGAAGTGGAGTGCTTCCCAGTAAGAGAAAATTTGTCTGATGAGTAGGAGGAAGCAGATGACAGGTATTCAGTCGAGGCGTATTTGATAGATGAATCATACCTCTCAGATGAGGCAGCATATCTTTCACGAGTAGCAACCTCATGTGTCTCGGTCAACTTAGACTTGCTCTCCTCCACTTCAAAGTGGGTCTGGGACGCATAGCCAGTTTTAAAGTGCGTGGTGTGATAGTGGTCAATTCGAGTTACTTCGGGGACAAATGTTTTGGTAACTTCCTCATCTTTGCGGCGAGAGGAGAAGGTGGTGTATCCTCCACAGGACACATCCAGGGTGGCATAGTCCGATGCCTCTCCCTTAGAGTTGGAGCATACACAACGGTATGTGCCACTGTCCTCTTCCTGACAGCCCATGATAACGATGGTCAAGACGCCGCTCATGTTGGTGAATACATATTTCTCACTGCTTTCAGAGATTGCAGTTCCATTATGGAACCACTTGACCTCACCATCTGGCTTGGCTTGGATGTTCAGCGTGAATCTGGTGTCTTGGCCAATTGGTATGCGATGAGAACGCATCCTGACGGTCACACGGGGAGCATGGTCAAGGCTGAAAGGTGTCTGGCTAACAACCTGATATTTTCTCTCAGATTTCAGAGCAGCCTTTCTGGCCTCATAGCGGGACATGATGTCAAATCTGGCAGATCTCTCAAACCTGGAGGAAGAGCGGGAAGACCTCTCAACTGATTTGATGGGGCTGGGAGAGCGGGGACGAGTCCTCTCCGGGGTGGGGGACCTCCTCCCCACAATCTGTCCCTCTACTTCCACAGGTGGCCTGGTCCGAGATGGTCTGATCAGCTCTGCGACAGGACGCATCAGCTCAATGTATGTGGGAGACAATGATCTTCTCCTCCTCATGAACTGAGAAACAGTACGTTTCTTCTTCTCAACAACTTCAACAGACTCCTGCCTGAACTCCTGTCTCCTCTCTTCCCGTTCCATGGCACGCCGCTCTATGCGGATAGGGCTGCCAGCAGGAGAGGCAGAAAAACCGAGCTCCAGTTCATCCTCCAGCATCATTTTCTCCTCCTCTGTTCTCCTCATGGAGAGGTAGTCGTCCACAGGCATCAGCAGCTCCTCGTCGCTCAGGTCTCCCAGAGATCTCCTCCTGGATTTGAAGGAAACCTCAGATTCAGGGGAGGGTGAACGGCGTGCAGGCCTGACAGTCTCCAGGTCATCCAGGCTGAGTTTTGGAATACGCCATCTAGGCCTGTACTGGTCAGTAATTCGGGGGAGGGGCATGACATAGAACTGTTCCCACCTGGACAAGCGAATACGTCTCTGTCTCTTCTGCACAATCCTCTCCATCCTCTCTGGAATCTCATACTGGTCTCTCAGCTTTCTGTACCACTTCATATCCGAGAGAGGTACAAACTGTTTGATGGCCTTGTCTTCATCCAAAACTCGAGGATCGTGAACTAATGGCTCTGGCATCTCATATGGCATGAAAATCCTCCTTTCCTCCTCCAGCCTCTTGGTATCCGACTTCTCCACTGTGATGTCAAACTCACCCTCTATGTTCTTGGTACTCACTGCAGGCTTGTACATCTCTGCAGCAAATTTGAGGGCCTCCTGGGCTGTGGGGTTGAAAGGTACAAGCTCTTCAGTGGCAACAATCCGCTGAGCCATCTTGTTCGTCTTTTCAATTTCTTTCTGTATGTGTCTGTATTTCTCCTCCTCGCTCTTATACTCTCTCCTGGTATAGGTCAGGCGGTCGACATTCAGTGTAGCCTGGCAGCTTGCAGAGCCAGCTGAGTTGGTTGCGGTAACCTTGTACAAACCAGAGTCCTCAAGTAGAGTCTCTCTGACGTGCAGGACATGGTAATCAACATCCTCCTGTATGACAACAACCTTTGGACCAAACTGTAGTGGATGACCGTCCTTCTCCCATTTCAGAGTAGGAGTTGGGATTCCTGAGACTCTGAGTTCGAAACGGACACTATGCCCTTCTATGCACTCAACATTAGCCAGGAGACGTTTGAACATGGGCCTCATAGTTTCCTCCATCACAGGATGAGGTGTCACAGTGAGGCGAGCCTTGCAGCTGTCTTCTCCAAACCTGTTGTGGGCCATGACTGTGTATTCAGCATCATCGTTCACGTCCAGATTGTGGATCATCAGCTGGTACAGACCCGTATCACTGGTGAATGTGTACTTGCTGTCATCGTCGCCTGCCCTGATTCTCTCTCCATTCTTAAGCCATGCTACATGAGGCTCCGGGTGCACAGTAATAGTGACACCAAAGCGGACATCTTCGCCAATGTAGGCAGCGCTATTGTAAAGAGGCAAAGTGAACTCTGGTGGTCTCTGCAGGAGTTTACTCTTGTCAACTCTCTTCCTCAGTTTCTTGATGGAGCGGCTTACATAGTGCTCTCTGATGCTTCTTACCGTATCAACAAAGAGCTCTCCATAAGCACTGTCCTCTCCATCCTCGCTCACCACCTTGCATCTGTACACACCATCATCACTGTCTTCAATGTCCTTTACATAGATGCTGGCAAAACCATTACTGTAAGTGATCTCATACTTGGGGCTTGGGTGTAGCTGACGGTTTCCGAAGTACCACGACACCTGTGTACTCTTGTCATAGTTGGCAATGCTACAAGTGAATCTGACATGGCCGCCTTCCTCAGCTGAGCCATGCATGACTGGACCAGCACGAAGGCCATGGTACTCGGTTCCAATCTTCACTTTACCCACAGCTAATCCTCTCTGGTTCTTGAAGGCGCCACCATAAGCAACGCGAGCTGACGATACGATAGTGTCCGTCCTCTTCACACAGGTCTGGTAGTACCTTCTGTGTCTCAGTGTCTTGATGACCTTGTTGCTGACATGCTCAATCTTCATCTTGAGCCATGGGTGCTCCAGAGCCTCATGGGCGGTCATACGGAGCTTCATGTCCTTGACTAGAAGTCTGTCCACAAAGTCCATGGCCTCCAGGCTGATGTCCTTAAATGCTTCACTATCAAAGATGAACTCACAGTTTGAGATGTTCTCAATCATCTTCGTAGTTGACTCTGCCGCAAATGGATTAAGGCCACTGAGCAAAACATAGGCCATAACACCAACAGACCACATATCAGTGGCTGTTGTGATTAAGTCATGGCGGTGGACCTCTGGGGCACAGTACTCTGGAGCTGAGAACAGCATTCTGATGTTTTCTCCTGGCACTAGCAGCCGAGCCTGGCCCATCTCGATAATCTTTATGGTGGTGCTTCTCCTTGTAGAATAGACGATGTTGTCTGGGCGGATATCGAAGTGACCGAAGTTGCTGCTATGCAAGAACTTGACGGAAGAGCAGACTTGTCTCAGGTAGCGGACAATCTCCTGCTCTGTTAGCTCAAAGTTGCTGGTTCCAAGGCGCTCAAAGATGTCAACTCCAGAAATGAATTCAAAGATCAGGATAATTTCTTCCATACTTTCAAAGTATTCATGCAGGTAAATTATATTCTTGTGCCTTGCTACGTTGAGGGCCTCAATTTCCCTAAGAACCAACTCACGGTCAGTTCCTTTGACCTTGATGAACTTGGCTATGAAGGTCTTCTTAGTAGCAATCTCAACGCAGCGGTGGACTGCTCCAAACTGGCAGCGAGCAAGCTCCTCAGAGATGATGTACTTGGAGGACAACTCCTTCACCTTGTAGAATAGAGCTTCTTCCTTGGTGATCACTCTGGCTTCATCCACTTCCTCATCATAATTCCTAATCACAGACTTGTCTTCCTTCGTAGTGATGGGCTCAGTTGGCACAGAAGGAGAGCTCAGACCAAATCCGTTCTCAGCAATGACACGGAACTGGTATTTGGTCTTTCCAAATATGTTGATGATGGTGATGCTGCAGTCAGTGGTCTGTCCAGCACGGATCCACCTGTCAGCAGTGGTGGGACACTTCTCTACAATGTAGCCAATAATGTCGCTACCACCGTCATTGGCAGGAGGCTCCCAGGTCATAGTGATGGAATCCCGAGTAATATCACTGACCATGAGTCCCTTTGGAGCTTCAGGTATGTCAGCCACATTCACCTCGATGGTTTGCTTGTCCATTCCAAACCTATTCTTTGCAGTAATAATGTAGTAGCCATTATCTCTCCTCTGCACTCCCTTATGGAAGACCAGGGAGGTGAAAGACCTTGTGGTGATGACCTGGTGGTAAGGAGAGTTGGAGAGGATCTCCTGGCCCTTCTGCCAAGTGACTGCTGCCTCAGGCTTGCCAGTGATGGGGATCTTGATGGTGATCTGATCTCCACGGACAGCGTGGACTGCCCCCATTCCCTGGAGCTCTTTGGGCAGGTGGATTTTAGCAGGAACTAGAATTAAATTGACAAAAAATACAACGTTAATTCGCATGTTGTTATAATTTCTGTTTCAGGAATTACACCTGGAAACAATACAACCAGGTGGATTCTAGAAAACACAAAACGTAATTAATTTGTAATAACAAAATCATTTCATCACCTTCCACTTCCAGGTTGGCTGTTGTAGAGATAGAACCTGAGGGGTTGGTTGCCCTGACTTGATAAACGGTGGCATCGTTCTCATCAGCAGATGTGATGACGAGCTGGTAGTAACCTCCCTTGAACTCCTGAGCTTTGATCTTGGTTCCATCTGCCTGAATTTCCTTTCCACTGCGGTACCATTTCACCAAAGGCTTTGGATGTCCCACCACCTTGAGGGAAAAATAATCAAGTTAGATATTGTACTGAACACAAGCCTTGTCTCTTTCAGCAGAAACTGGAATTGACAAAATTAGGTTTTGTGTTTGTGTCCCAGAGTCAGATGAGACATTTGGGGTGAGGACATATTTAGACTTTCACAGATGTAGATGCCACTTTCAAATATTTGAAAGGTAAAGGTAATTAAATATATAAAGTACCTTAGTGACAAAGGTGGCATTGGCGTGATATTTGACGTTCATGTCCCTGATCTCCTCCCTGAATGCAGGAGCGCGTGGAGACTGGTCAGACTTCGGGATTATTCCCGCAGAGGTCTCGCTCCAGCCGCTCTCACCACCCGCATTCTCACACTTGACACGGAACTCATACTCGAAGCCCTCAATCAAGGCTATGACCTCATAAGTGGTCTCCACAATCTTCTTGTTGGTAACTGAAATCCACTTGTTCTGCTTCTTCTCACGTTTCTCCAGATAGTAGTTTGTAATTTTAGCTCCACCGTCACTGCTTGGAGGCTTCCAGCAGACGACACAGGAGTCCTTGGTGGAGCTGATGATGAAGGGCTGCTGTGGGATGCCCGGTTTTTCTGAGAAACAAACAGAGAATGTTATCGTAGTGCTCTACGTATCTGTAGTTTGACCTGCATTGTAGCTACAGAAGCCAAAAGTGGCAAACAATATTACGGGACTTACCGAATGGACTCTTTATGATGATCACTGATGGGATTTCCAGAGCCTCGCTGACTCCGTACTGGTTCTGGGCAGAGACTCTGAAGTAGTACCCGGCGTTTTCTATCAGGTTGGGGACGCGGCAGGTTGTGCCAGAGACCGAGGAGGACACCAGGTGCCACTGCTCCCCTTCTTTGGCTTCACGCTTCTCCACAATGTAGTTTGAGATTATGGAACCTCCATCATCCTTGGGAACTTTCCAGCTGATGACAACTGAGCTCTTTAGCAGAGCATCAATAACCATTGGACCCTCAGGGATGCATGGTTTATCTGGATAAACCATAAGAAGTGAGTGAGTAACAACACTTTCCCAACAGATAAATAGATCTAGGAATAGTTATTCATTGGCTGAAACTAGGTATAAAATCATATGTATAACTAATATTTACCGAGACACAGACTTAACATAGACATATTTTTTATTTAAATAGCATTAGTGATAATATGATGTCTTTTGGACATCTTCGTTTTCTTGATTACCTTGGATTTCAACACGTAGAACAGTGTCAACGGTTCCAAACCCGTTGCTGAGTTGAACCTTATAGCGGCCGGCATTGGTCTTCCTCTGGACGTTCCTCACCACCAGGTGGGTGTAGCTTTCTGTGTTTTCAATGATCACATTTTCTGATGGATTCAGAGGCTTCTTGCCATAGAACCACATGATCTGGGGGATAGGGCGCCCGATGTAGACGACATGCAGGCGGAGGCTGGTGCCAGCTCCAGCAAAGTACTTCTCCTTCAGGGGGAACCCAGGATGGAACTGAGGAGCTGCTTGAAGACGCAGTTTGCCGCTGGTTTCAACCTCTCCGGCCTCATTGATGGCCCTGCAGGTATACAAGCCCTCGTCTTCCTGCTCATCTGTCAGGATACTGAGGGAGTGGTTACGGCCATCTGAGCTCATCTTGTACTTGCGGCTCTGAATCAGTTCCCTCCCGAAGCGGTACCACTTGATCTCAGGCAGAGGTCTGCCAATAATGCCACAGGTCAGACTGCCCAACTCACCAAGTTTGGTGGTAACGTCTTGGATCTCTTCCTTCAAAGCTGGAGCTTCACCAACTGCAGAGACATCAGCAAAGTTTCATTCATCTACATTCATTATTTTCTTTGCTATAAAATATACGTAATATTCTTTTATTCCTGATGCTGTTACCTAATGATTCATTGTTTAACTTTATAAAGACCCGGGTCACATTACAAATTCTGTTTGATGAAATCTATAATCTGTATTGGCTCACCGCTCAGTTTAGTCTTGATGCCCATAGGTGTGCGACGAGGTCGGCTGAATCCGGTCTCATTCTCAGCAAAGATTCTAAACTCGTACTCGGTGGCCTCTACTAATCCACCCATGGTGAACTGACGATCCTTGGAACGCTCCTTGTTGCATTTCTTCCAGGCGCTTTCTCCAGCCTGCCTGAACTCAACCCAGTAGCCCAGAATCTCCTTGCCTCCGTCATGCTCAGGCCTGAGCCAGTGGATCGTGATGGAGTCTTTGGTGATGGAGATGATGTCGATCTCTCCTGGCTGGCTGGGTTTGTCTATAGGGAGAAGACAAACGTGGCTTAAAACTCACAGAGAGACTAAATGATGGTATTGTACAATAGCTGTAAAATCTGTTCTTTGATTAGTTCTATACATGAATATATGTTTAACGTAGATTAAAAAAGCCTGACATGTTTCTTTTAGATTTTCAAGTGTCTGTCTCGTCAACATATTTTACGTTATATCATTTTCTCCAAGCCGACATTCAACACGAACTCACCAAATGGATCTTTGCAGACCAACGACTCTGAAGCAGGACCAGGTTCACTCTGCCCAATGTCGTTCTGAGCCACGACTCTGAACATGTACTCTGCGTCAGGAATGAGACCAGTCACGTTGTACATGGTGGTGGTGATGTGGGTCTTGTTATGGCGGACCCACTTCTCTGTCGACACCTCCCTCCTTTCCACATAGTATCCTGTGATGCGAGAGCCTCCATCATCCCGAGGGCGGGCCCAGGACAAAGACACTGTAGACTTGGTCACGTCCATGATCTCTGGTGGGTAGCTAGGAGGTTCTGGTGGGCCTGGAGGTGAAGTCTGTTGTCAGTAAAATCAATACGTACAACACTAACTGCATCACAATTTTGAAAAATTATACTCACAAAGTGGTGTCTTAGGTGTCACAGGCTCATCAGACTTGAGAGATCTGCTGACACCGAACTGGTTCTCAGCAGAAACCTTGAAGTGATACTCCACATTTTCCTTCAGACCCTTCACCACCAGAGAATTCTCGGTTACCCGGGAGTCCACTGTACACCAGGCGGCCTTGGGTACCTCACGCCTTTCCACGATGTATCCTAGGATGTCGGAGCCGCCATCATCTGAAGGTGGTCTCCAGCTGACCCGCAATGATCTGGCTTGAATCTCATCACATTCCAGAGGGCCCTCTGGGGAATCGGGGCGACCAATCACCTTCACCTGGAGGAGGAGATTTATAGACAGTTAGGTTCCCACCATTCCAAGAGATTGTATTTTAAAATGATCAATATTTAAGTGCATTTCTCTGAAGTCATATGACAGCCTAGTCACCTTGATGTACACGGCCTTCCTGCCACATTTGTTCTCCAGCAGCAGGTCGTAGGTACCGGTGTCGTCCTTGTGTGCCTCTTTGATGACCAGCTCAGTGATGTCATCGTGCGTGGCAATCATGGCCCGATGGGAGATGTCACGGCCATCCTTGGTCCACTTGCATATAGGGATGGGTTTACCCTTGATGGCCACAGACAGATGGATGACTCCGCCCTGTCGCACTACGTAGCCCTCCTCATATTTACGATCAAACTCATAGTCGGGATAATCTGAGGATGACACAGATCAGAGTTTTGTCAATTACAGATTCAGGTAAGAGAGAAAGATGCATTTTATATTTACGAGATAAAAGTATCTTGTTTTGTGACTCTAAATTATGTTTGTTGTTCTCCTACCCAGCATCTCCTGGACTTTAACAACTCCAGGAATCTCTGCAGGCTCTCCGGAACCACCAGCATTGCAAGCGATGATCCTGAACTTGTACTCAGCACCCTGGGGCATGTGGGTGAGAGTGTACTCGCACATCTTAGTGGGTGTGGTGTTGCACAATGTCCATTCCACCTGGTCCACCTTCTGCATCTCGACTAAGTAGCCAGTAATCACAGCACCACCCTCCTCTTCAGGTGGCAACCAGGCCAGAGAGACTGAAGTCCTGGTGCTGTCGGTGACTCTGGGTTGAACTGGAGCTCCTGGAGCCTCTGTTCAACAACACAGTAAAAAACTGACTTCAGACTTATGAGATTAGAAAAAAATAAGTGGTGGCGGTTTTATCATTACAGTGGCACAGTAGTTACACACTGAGTTTTGTCACGTACCAATGGGATCCATGGCGACAGTGATGACAGAGGTCTCGCTGGGTTTCCCGACTCCTCTCGAGTTGATGGCAGTGACACGGTATTCGTACTCCAGGCCCTCGATCAGGCCAGAGGAGCGGTACCTGGTCATGGTGACGGGGTTCTTGCTGATCTTCATCCACCTGTCAGAATGGGCCTCCTTACGTTCAATTATGTAGCCGGCAATGGTGGATCCACCATTGTCCTCAGGTGGTTGCCAGGTCAGGGTCATGCCCTCGTGGGTGGCATCAAGCACATCTGGCCTGCTTGGAGGTCCAGGGATGGCTAAACAGGAAATACAGATGAATTACTGATAACAGAAAATACTAGACAGTTGGATCGAAGATTTACTGATGTAATGAAGATGGAAAGTATGAATGATGAAGGGCGATGAAAGGAAGGATCTTAAATATATAAATAAATACGATTTTTTTCTGGTAATAGGCTCAGAAATATGTGGCTCAATTTTCTTCAGTCTTAATATTGATCAAGACATTTTTTAATGAGGCTGGTAAAGAAAAAACTGCTTGGTGTAGATGTTTACGTGACCCTTGTAGTCAATAATGTATTAGTAGGTCATTGCTACCAGATGGTTAAAAGAGTTGTTCCTAAATGGTTGCTATGGTGAAAGTAGACACCAAAAGTAGAACAAGTGGGACCAAAAAGTTGTTTGGAAGAAACAGCAGCAGAGTTTGTTTTCATTATAAATAAGATGATATACATAGAGTGCAGGAACACAACACTTTCGATGGGAAGAGAACTCACTCTTGGCGCTCTTGCACTCCACCACCTCAGACTGCAGGAAGCTACCGACACCGAAGCGATTCATGGCAGCAACACGGAACACATACTCAGTTCCCTCTGTGAGTCTGGTGAACTTGTAGCAGGGTCGGGTCACTGACTCTGAGATGGTGGACCAGCCTGGCCGGTGGGCGTCACGCTGCTCCACCACGTAGCCGCTGACATTGGCCCCGCCGTCCTTCTCCGGAGGTTCCCAGCTGACTGTCACTGACACGCCGTCAGTCTCCTCAATCTTCATTGGACCAACTGGGATTCCAGGTTTGTCTGGATGGACACAAGGACGAGGCTGCTTAGTACGTCTGTGTTTGCATATGACTTGAATTGTACTTGATACACAAAATTACTGATTACATGTGACTTCGTAAACTGACTAATTATTGGTACATCTATTCTGTAAAATTGCACTTGATCTAATTTATGAATGACCTCATTTGTCTGCAGAAAGTCGCCTTACCAAGTATGATGACCTTGATGACCTCTGTTGCCATGCCGATGGCATTCTTAACTTGCAGCATGTAGTCTCCCGTGTCACTGATTGTCGCATCACGTATGACGAGATGGGTATATTTGCCGTTGCTGTCAATTTTGATGCGGTCCAGGCTGTCCTTCAACTGGGTGCCACCGAAGAACCAGGAGCATTCAGGCTGTGGCTTAGCTTTTATCGGGATGTTGAGGTCGATGGCTTTGCCACGGTGCACGTGGACTATTTTCTGAGGGATGCTGGTCAGGTCAATCGTGGGCATCACTGAAATATACAGAGATATGTTTTGTATTGATTGTATTTTAGGGATTTATGTGAATTTTGTATTTTTTGGAATGGTTAAAAAGGATTGTGGATGTTTTCATGATTTCTTACCCTTAATCTCTTGAATTGTGATCGGAGATACAATGTCCATGGGCTCGCTGGCTCCCCTGGTGTTAGTGGCTCTGATTCTGAAAAGATACTGGTCATTCTCCATTAGGGATTGGATGGTGTGCTGGGACACAAAGGCCTTGACTGTCGCCACGGCAGTCCACCTGTCCAAGCCCACTTTGCAGGCCTCGATTACATAACCCGTCAGCCTGCTGCCGCCATCGTGCACTGGCTTCTCCCAGAGCAGTGTGACTGAGGACTTGGTGACATCAACCATCTGGAGGCTCAGAGGCACTGATGGCACCTCGCACACCAGCACAGCCTCAGACGTGTCACACGGCTCACCGACGCCATAGATGTTCTCTGGCAGGATTCTGAAGAAGTAGTGCACTCCCTCCTCCAGGCCAGTGATCCTGAACAGGGTCTTTCTACACTCAGTGGTGACGGTCTTGTATGACTTCATGTTGGCTTCACGCTTCTCTACAATGTAGTTGCTGACGTGAGCACCACCATCAATGCTCGGGACATCCCAGGTGATCACAACAGACTCCTTGGTGTAGTCCTTCACCTTCACTGAAGCTGGAGGACCAGGAGTGTCTGCGGGAAAGAGGGGGGGGTGAAGAAGAGAACATATTATTGTTTACAGTTGAGCTGAGGAAACTTTTACATTTTAATTCAGCATGAAATAATGAGTGTCTGTGCAAACTTCAGATGACATACCATAGACTTTGACCAGAATGGTTGTAGTCTTCTTGCCAGATGGGTTCTCTGCCTCCACAACGTATTTTCCAGAGTCATAGCGAGTAACCTTTTCCACCATTAGCATGGTGTAGCTATTGGTGGTTTCAATGAAGCCACGGCTCTGCAGCTCCACCCCTGTCTTCCTCCAGGCCACCACTGGTATTGGGCGGCCAGTGACGGACACAAACAGACGCAGGGTTCCTCCGGCTCGCAGACACACTGTTTTCTTCAAGTCGTCGGCAAGCTCCAGGTCAGGAATTTCTGAGCAGGTGGAGCAGAGTAAGAGTCATATAATGCTGCGACAAAGACTTTTTCACATTATACTTATTTAGTTTTTTAAATAGTTTAGAAGAAATTACACAGAAACTGTGGAGACGTTTTTAGATTTTATATTTGGAAAGCATACGAGATGAATGGAAGTTTGGTGTTGGTGCTGTTGGTGATAATAATATTTAATAATTAAATTGTATGCTGTTCTATTCTATTTAGCTTTCTCTCTTTTCTGCCACAGAACGTTTTACCAGGAACAGGAGCTGAAGTGTGGATTGACTCACCGATTCTCTCCAGAGGCTGGACCTCAGCATTAGGTTCACTGAACTCCCCGGTGCCCTTGTTGTTGATGGCAGCTACTCTGAATCTATACTTCTTATTGGCTGCCAGGCCCACGGCCACATACTCATTGGTCTTGAGTGCCTTGGCGCTGGCACGGTACCACTGTTCGGTGCCCTCCTCTAAGATCTCAACTATGTAGCCGGTGACGTCTGAGCCTCCGTCGTACATGGGTCTGGTCCAGGTCAGGCTGATGCTGTGCTTGGTTGTGTCAGTGATGCGAGGCATTGATGGAGGAGCTGGTGTATCTGAAAGTAAATATACATATGGATATATTATATCTTCTTCGAACCTTATTCCATCAAGAGGAAAGTAATCTTTCCAAAGTATGGATGGAAGTATGGTTAGCACTTGAAAAGAAAAGACTGAAAAGACTGTTTAATGTCTTACAAGTTGGGTCTTTGCAGAGGATGTATGGTGAGGCGTCGCTCGGCTGGCTGTCTCCTGCAGCGTTGACGGCCGTCACTCTAAACATGTACTCGCTTCCCTCCAACAGACCTGAGATCTTCAGACGAGTGTCGTAGATGGTGTAATTCTTATTAACCCGAGTCCACCTGTTCCAGAGAAGAAATAACAGGATGTGGTGAGGGAAAGACGATGACATCAATATTTCAGAAAGTGAAAACTCAAATTCATCCATCAAGTCCATCAGATGTTAATCACACCTGGTGCTGCTCTGCTCTCGTTTATCCACAATGTATGTTTTGATCTCGCTGCCTCCATCGCTCTCAGGCTTCAGCCACTCGATGATGACGTGCTCCTTGGCCACAGCTGTGACGTCCGGTGTGCCCGGCTGGGACGGGATGGCTGAGAGATAGAAGAGTTGAGACACGTCAGGGTCACAGACAGAAAACATCTTATACGAGTGGCAATTTGGGGTTCAGCAAGGACACTTCAGCATGCAAATGAGGAAGACTGGGATCGAACTGCCAAGGGTTTGTCCTCACTATGCTACAGCACCACCATCAGGAAACATTTGAATGAAACGGTAAAGTCAGAGAAACGCTGTGCTTACTGTAGGCGTTCCTGGCGATGATGGGATCAGATTCTAGAGCGACTCCCGGTCCGTACTTGTTGACTCCTCTGACTCTGAAAATGTACTCGTTATTCTTGATCAGCCTGCTGCTGACACATGACAGAGTCTTGCACTCGGCCTCCATGATGACCCAGTTGAGGCGGCTGGTCTCCCGACGCTCCACGATGTAATGGGTGACAAGGTGTCCACCATCCTGCAGTGGAATCTTCCACGACACTGTACATTTCTCCTCCGTCACTCTGCTGATTACGATCTTGTCAGCCGGAGCTCCAGGAGTGTCTAAAAGAGGAGAACCAGAGAAATGTCTATTAATTGCTACACAACCTCAAGTTTTTCTATTCGAGTCAAAAGTCAACTAAGTCATATCCTTGTAGTCTGAAATAATGTGATTCTTGTTTCATCACAGTTGCTTGTTGGTTACGCACCTAGAACTTTAACGCTGACAGCCGCGGTCTTGATTCCGCTGGCATTCTTGACGGTCAGGACGTATCTGCCTGTGTCGTATCTGTCGCAGTCCTTGATGACGGCCATGGCTCTGGTGGCAGTGTAGGTCAGCGAATATTTCTCTCCCAGCTCCAACATCTTGTCGCCCTTCGACCAGAAGACCACAGGCTCCGGTTTACCGCCTACAGCACCGTCCAGGACAAGGTCGGAGCCGGCAGTGACCGTGACCGTCTCACCCACCAGCTTGCTGTCGAGTTCAGCTTTGGGAGGAGCTGCAGCAAAGAAGAAAGTATATATTTTTACCTCAATAACAATTGACTTGTAAGGATGCCACAATGTGATTAAAAGCAAAAAATATACTAGTTTTTGTTATTTTACTTGGTAGTATTATACTTATTACTAATAAGGTTAACCCCTTCCATGAAATCTTAATCTAAATCCTAATTGTAATGATTTTACGACCCAAACTTACAGTATTCGTCCTTGCACGTGATTGGTCCGGTAGACTCTGAAGGTGCGCTGTGGACACCTGCAGCATTTTTAGCGATGACATGGTACTCATAGATCTCTCCATCTCCCAGGTTAGTCACGGTGAAGTAGTTCTCACTGATGGTGGTGTAGTTGCACTTGAGCCAGCGGTTGTCGTCCCACTCGTCCGTGCTGTAGACTTTCCTTTCCACCACATACCCAACGATCTTGCTGCCACCATCATTAAATGGCACAGTCCAGCACAGTGATACAGAGGAGTGGCTGACATCCGTCACCTCGGGCTTACCAGGAGGATCTAAGCGAGGATGGAAAGGAGTCAATTGTAAAACTGTACCACAGTTTTAATTATGCAGCTTTTTTACGCTCTTAAAGTCATTAGTTTGAATAATAAATATCTGTAGAAGATGAACCTTTCACTTACCAACAGGGTTTAGTGCCGTCACAGCTCTGGAGGCCTCACTGGCCTTGCTGAGTCCAGCGATGTTCATGGCATACACCCTGAACTGGTAGTCCAGGCCCTCGATCAGGCTGGATATCTTGTACTGGCAGTCCAGGCAAGGCAGTTTGTTTTCCCTCACCCACAGAATCGTGTTCCTTTCCTTCTTCTCAATCCAGTAGCCTGAAATCTCACTGCCACCATCTGCATATGGCAGTTCCCATTTGATGCTGATGGCGCTGGCAGAGACAAATACCACATCTGGACGATTTGGAGGACTTGGAGGAACTGTGAGAACAAAGAAGCGGTGAGAACAGGTATTCTTAATGTGATCTGGACGAAGGCACTTTTACAAAATTCATCTAACTTTGTATTTATTTTTGTGTATATGTCGATCGGGACTTACCATATGGATGCTCAATGACAACAGCAGCAGACTCAACGGACTTGCTTACTCCAAACTTGTTCTCAGCACACACTCTGAAGGTGTACTCCAAGTACTTGGTAAGATGAGTCACTTTGATGGTGGTTCTCTTCACACTAGAGTTCACCACTTGCCAGGAGGCAGAGCCAGACTCTCGTTTTTCCACAATGTAGTTGGTGATGTCACTACCACCATCGTCCGCTGGCTCAGACCAAGACAGGTTGCAGGATTCTGAGGAAAGTCCAGAAATGTCCACCGGGCCTGTGGGTGGAGTCGGTCTGCCAACGATAACTACCGTCACTGTGAATGTCTTCACACCAGCTGTGTTCTCAAGGGTCAAGTAGTATTTGCCACTATCGCTTCTCTTGCTGTCTTTCACCACCAGAGTGGTTCTCTCCTTTGTGGTCTTAATGGAAACCCTCTCCGTCTCCTTCAGCTTCATCTCTTCCAGCTTCCAGGTGACCTTTGGCGCAGGTCTGCCACTGATTGGGATGTCGATTGTGAAGGTGCTGGAGGTCTTGCAGGTGATGAGCTGGTTGGTGATGCTGCTGAGGTCAGCAGTTGGTTCAATGCGGGGCTCCTTAATGACCACAGAGCTGAAGGTGCCCTGAGGCTCGCTGATTCCAGCATCGTTTTTGGCCTTGACTCTGAAGTCATACTCAGTATTCTCAATCAGACCCTCCACTAGCATCTTTTGGGACTTGGTCTCTTCGCTAACAACCCAGCGGTCAGTGTCTTTAGCTCGGAATTCAACAATGTAGCCTCTGATGCGGCTGCCCCCATCATGCTCAGGCTTCAGCCACACCAGCGAGGCTGAGGAGTTGGTGGTGTCAACGACGTCCAGTCTCTTGGGTGGTGCAGGTTCTTCTGTGGCAATGATAGGCTCTGTCATCTCATGAGCTTCTCCCTGGCCGTACTTGTTAACAGCAATCACCCTAAACAAATATCGCACGCCAATATCCAAACCAGTTACCCTAATCATCTGCCGAGAGCTCTTGGTACTGACTTCCTGCCAGGCCAGGCGGCTGGCTTCACGCTTGTCCACAATGTAGTGGTGGATTCGGGATCCACCGTCATTGGTGGGGGCATCCCACATCATTGTCAAGGCTCCACGGGTAACATCCTTAAAGGTGACGGCTCCTGGAGGTCCAGGTGTATCCAGCACTTTGACAGTGAACGTGATGGACTTGCGCCCACTGTTGTTCTCTAGAGACAGGGTGTATTTGCCAGCCTCGTACCTTGTGCACCCCTCAATAGTCAGAGTGGAGAATGACTCTGTGGTGTTGATATCACCCATGACAGGCAGCTCCCCATCCACCTTAGACCAGATGGCAAGAGGAGCTGGTTTACCGCAGAAGGCAACATGGAGGGTGACCACGCCGCCATTCTTTACGATGTGAGTTTGCTTGAAGTTGGCATCAATGTCGATCTCAGGAGATGTGAGTCTGTCCAGAGCCTGAACAGGACTGGCCAGCACAGAGGCTTCGCCTTCTCCTGATCCATTTACAGCACTGACTCTGAACTTGTAGATCTCTCCAGCCACCAAGCCCTTGGCAGTGTAACTGGTGTGGAAGCAAATCTGGTTGTTGACTCTGTGCCACTCCTCCAGACTGGCCTTACACATGTCAATGTTGTAGCCAATGATTTCCATTCCACCATCAAAGACTGGCTTGGTCCAGTCAATGGTGACAGATGACTTAGTGGAGTCAGTGACCTAACGAAAAAAAACAGAGTTCTCAAAATGTTTCTTTATTCTCATTTCTCTCTATCATTATGTCATTTAAGTTATTTGTGAGGTTTTCACTGTGTTAAAACAGCAAAAACAATTTTAAATAATTAATATATAACAATATTGCTGACAATATATATATACACTACCGTTCAAAAGTTTGGGGTCACTTAGAAATGTCCTTATTTTTCAAAGAAAAGCACTGTTTTTTTCAATGAAGATAACATTAAATTAATCAGAAATACACTCTATACATTGTTAATGTGGTAAATGACTATTCTAGGTGGAAACGTCTGGTTTTTAATGAAATATCTACATAGGTGTATCGAGGCCCATTTCCAGCAACTATCACTCCAGTGTTCTAATGGTACATTGTGTTTGCTAATCGCCTTAGAAGACTAATGGATGATTAGAAAACCCCAAAGACCTTTTGCAATGATGTTAGCACAGCTGAAAACTGTTTTGCTGGTGAGAGAAGCTATAGAACTGGCCTTCCTTTGAGCTAGTTGAGTATCTGGAGCATCACATGTGTGGGTTCGATTATACTCTCAAAATGGCCAGAAGAAGAGAACTTTCATGTGAAACTCGCCAGTCTGTTCTTGTTCTTAGAAATGAAGGCTATTCCATGCGAGAAATTGCGAAGAAACTGAAAATGTCCTACAACGGTGTGTACTACTCCCTTCAGAGAACAGCACAAACGGGCTCTAACCAGAGTAGAGAGAGAAGTGGGAGGCCCCGGTGCACAACTCAGCAAGAAGACAAGTATATTAGAGTCTCTAGTTTGAGAAATAGACGCCTCACAGGTCCTCAACTGGCAGCTTCTTTAAATGGTACCCGCAAAACGCCAGTGTCAACGTCTACAGTGAAGAGGCGACTCCGGGATGCTGGGCAATGACCCAAAGCACACCTCCACATTATGCAAGAACTCTTTAGGGAAGAAGCAGGCAGCTGGTCTGCTGTCTGTAATGGAGTGGCCAGCGCAGTCACCAGATCTCAACCCCATTGAGCTGCTGTGGGAGCAGCTTGACCGTATGGTACCAGGAAGTGCCCATCAAGCCAATCCCACTTGTGGGAGGGGCTTCAGGAAGCGTGGGGTGAAATTTCTACGGATTACCTCAACACATTAACAGCTAGAATGCCAAAGGTCTGCAATGCTGGAACTGCTGCAAATGGAACATTCTTTGACGAAAGCAAAGTTTGAAGAACAAAATTAATATTTCAAATAAAAATCATTATTTCTAACCTTGTCAATGTCTTGACTATATTTTCTATTCATTTTGCAACTCATTTGATAAATAAAAGTGAGTTTTCATGGAAAACACAAAATTGTCTGGGTGACCCCAAACTTTTGAACGGTAGTGTATATATCTGACATTTATTGAAAATAAGGAAGGATTTTCTTCTGTAATCCTACCTTGATCATTGTGGGAGCACTGGGAGCACTGGTAGGCTCTCTGCATTTGAAGAGCCTGGAGGTACTGCTGGCTGGTCCAACACCAGCGCCATTTTCAGCCATGACGCGGAACTCGTACTCGTTGCTCTCAGTGAGTTTGGTGACACGGTGTCTCAGCTCTGTGATGGGCCTCTTGGAGGAAACCTTTAGCCAGCGCAGGCTCTTCTTCTCTCGCCTCTCGAGGATGTAGTGTTTGATCTCGTTGCCTCCATCTGACCTTGGCCTAGTCCAGCACATGGTGATGCTGTTTCCAGTCACATGTGTGGCATCAGGAGTACCAGGGGCATCAGGCACAGCTGAAAGAGAGAAGAAAACGTGTTTTTTGTACGAAGGTCAAGTTCTGAATGTGGAGGCAGTTCTCTCTGTTCTTTTCTGCTAGATTTAAATTGCAACAGATCAGTAATGTTTACTAGCTTTGGTCCAATTTGTCACACAGAATGTGAGTAACTTACTGTATTGCATCTGTGCGATGATAGAATCAGAGTCCAGTGGTTTGCCAACACCAAACTTGTTGACAGCAGAGACTCTGAACTGGTACTCGTTGCCCCTGATGAGGTTGATGGCATTGTAAGAACAGGCTTCACACTGGGAGGTGACCAAGGCCCAGGAGATCCTGGATGTCTCCCTCTTCTCCACCACATAATGAGTGATGGCGGCACAACCATCATTCTCTGGTGGGTTCCACCACACAGTGCACTTCTCAGCCGTGATGCCGGTGAAACGGATAGGACCTTCTACAGGTCCCGGTGTATCTGAACGTGTGAGAAGGTAGGATCCAAGTGTCAATAGAAACAGGATTGAAAATGTTGTTCCTATACAGTGTCTCTAAAACATAATGAAACATAAGTGTTTACCAACCTTGCACTCTGACGTTGACGTCAGCTTTCTTGGTACCGGAGTTGTTCTTGGCTTCGACAGTGTAGATTCCACGGTGGTTCCTGTCAGCATCACGAATAAACAGACTGCTGGTTCCGATACTGCTGGTGATCTCAATGTCAATCATGATCCTCTTGTCGATCTCTTTGCCATCCTTGTACCAGACAACCTGGGGGACAGGACGTCCAGTGATGCTGCAGCCGAGCTTCACCTTCTCTCCAGCCCTCATCGATAGAACCTGATCTGGAGACCAAATGATCTCAGGAGC
Source organism: Hippoglossus stenolepis (assembly GCF_022539355.2). NCBI lineage: Eukaryota > Metazoa > Chordata > Actinopteri > Pleuronectiformes > Pleuronectidae > Hippoglossus > Hippoglossus stenolepis. Next base: position 718,932 of record NC_061495.1, on the reverse strand, counting down.
AACTGGAGATACAAAGAGAATGAACAGATGAGTGATCGGCAGAATGAAGGAACACACTGTTTATGATAACATTTCTAAATATATATTTTTGAATGTACTTACTGTTCTCGTCCCTGGTCATGATATATCCAGAGGAGTTGGACGGTGGACTGACTGTGCCCACAGCATTCCTGGCAATCACTCTGAACTCGAATCTGTCTCCAGGTGATAAACCAGTCACAGTGAACTGGGTTTCGCTGATATCAGTGAAGTTGCACCGCAGCCATTTGCCTCTACCTTGGCGCCTCTCCACACTATAGGCAACAATCTTGCTGCCACCATCCTTTTTGGGGATGTCCCACTGCAGCGTGACCGAATCTCTGGTTACATCGATGAACGTGGGAGTGCCAGGTGGATCTAATGAGAGAAGATAGAGGCAATTTATCACGAGTGCTTGGTTTAAAAAAAATCGTACGGTGATACTGAAGCAAAAAGGATTGTAGATATAATAATATGTGATGAAACTGGTATTTTATAACAGACTTTAACACAATTTCATAGTTTTTAACATGAACTTACCAACAGGGGAGATGGCGAGCGCGTGTTTACTCTGTTCACTAATGGGGCTAATTCCAGCATTGTTCTCTGCATAGACTCTGAAGGAGTACTCCAGTCCCTCCATGAGACCAATGATTCTGTACTCTTTGTTGGATATGATGGAGGAGTTCACTTTCTGCCACAAGAGGCTGTTCCTGTCCTTCTTCTCAACATGATAGCCCAATATAGGGGACCCTCCATCGAAACCTGGGGCCTCCCAACCGATGGTCATTCCATCACTGGTGATGTTGTAGGCCACTGGCTTTCCTGGGGGACCTGGAGGTTTGTACTGGTGCTGGGCAATAACATCTGAGGAGTTGAGTGGTTCACTGACTCCATACTTGTTCTCCGCACGGACCCTGAGCTGGTACACAGTTCCCTTGACCAGGTTGGGAATCTTGAATGTGGTCCTGACAACACTGGAGCAGACCATCTTCCAGTTAGCCTGGGAGGTCTCACGTTTCTCCACACTGTAACAGGTGATCTCGCCACCTCCATCCTCCTTTGGCACATCCCAGGAGATGATGATACTCTGAGCTTTAATCTCATCAAAGCGGATAGGACCAACAGGCACTGAGGGAGCTCCCAGAGTGATCACGTTTATGTCAAAATAGTTCTTGATGACTCTGTTGTCCAGAACCAAGGTGTATTGGCCGGCATTCTCTTTCTTGGCTCCTCTGACTGTGACGGCAGTCTTGTTGTCAGTGGTCCTGAAGCGAATCTTATCGCTTTCCTTCAGAGGGAAGTTATCCTTTAGCCAGCTGATTGCAGGTCTTGGTTTACCCTTGAAGGGCAATTCAATGTGGATGTTCTGACCAATGCGAACAGCAAGCTCTCCATTGGGGTAGTCACTCAGAAGGGCCTCGGGTGGAATGACGAAGTCCATCACTACGATTGGACCAATCTGTGAGAAGTCACTGTTGCCCTTTTCATTCTTGGCAAATACTCTAAAGTCCATGATAGTGTTCTCTTTAAGTCCTGTGACTTCACAGCTGCAGCGCTTACACGTAGCACCCAAAGCCCAGTTGACCTCTTCCTGGGATCTCTTCTCAATTATGTAGTCGGTGATGAGGCTGCCACCATCGTGGTCAGGTCTGGTCCACTGCAGGGTGACAGAGCTCTTTGTGGAGTCCACCATCATCAGCTCTTTAACAGCTCCTGGAGTTTCCGTGGCTCTGACAGGCTCGGTGGTCTCACATGTGTCACCCACACCATACTCGTTTTCAGCAGACACACGGAAGAAGTAAGCACAATCCTCCTCCAGGCCTGACACCTTGTAGGATGTGTTGGCACACTCTGCGGTGATCACCTGGTAAGCCTTCATGGTGGAGGTCTTCTTCTCGACAATGTAATTAGTGACAGGGGAACCACCATCAATGAGAGGAGCTTCCCAGCTGAGGGTCAACTTTCCTCTTGTGACGTTCTTGATCAACAGTTTCTGGCAGGTGGCTGGACTATCCAGAACTTTAAGGGAAACTGTAATTATCTTTGGTTCTCCAACGCCATTCTCAATCTCCAGCAAGTACTTGCCGCAGTCATCGCGGGTGACCTTTGGTATGAGGAGTGTGGTGGCTCGCTCGGTGCTGGTGATGGAGTAGCAGTTGTCACCAGCCATGTTGCGGTCGCCACGGCGCCATGTGACATTGGGGACGGGGCGTCCCTTCAGGGGGATAAACACTTCCACATCACGGCCAGCTTTTGCTGTGTACTGGGTTGTCATGGGAACATCCAAGTCCAAATCAGCCTCCTCTGTTGAAGTGTAACACAAATGAAAGGAGGAGGAATTATAGTATTAATAAACTTCTCAACTGTGCAATATTCACTGTGCAATATAAACAGTTCATGTGCAATACATTCACTGTACATATTCTCTCACATAATATATTTCTTTACACTGTATATATTTAATTCCATTCATATGTTTCTATATTTCTATATATATATATCTTTATATTTCTACAGATTACTGATTTCTTTTTGCTGCTGTTATATTGCAAATTCCCCCATTGTGGGACTAATAAAGGACTTCTTATTCTTATTCTCATCAATAATGATATAATTCTAATCCATCCGAATTCAGATGGAGTTTACAAAACAATCAATAGCAACAATTTGAAGCAATAAAAACAATAGAAAATAACTTTAACACTCAAGTAGTATTAATGATCAGGGTTTTTTTATCCTAATTATGAAACAAATACTTGCTTGTAAATTATCATAGAGGAGTCAACATAAATACAAACCTAAGATATCTTTGGCTTGCACAGGTTGGTACATTTTGATGTCCTCTCCTTTGCCCTTACAGTTGGCAGCCGAGACTCTGAAAAAGTAGTAGGTTCCGGGCTTGAGGTGGGACACCACGTATTCACAGGACTTAACCTGCGGGTTGATGGTCACCCATTCTTTTTCTTCAGAGTTCATCTGGTCCAAAACGTAGTGAGTGATTTCACTGCCACCGTCATAAACGGGGGTCTCCCAGCCGAGGGTGATGGAGGTCTTTGTGGAGTCAACCACATGCAGCTTGGATGGCTCACCAGGCAAATCTGGGGAAGATAAAAGATTCTGTGTGAAGACCATGACAATATAGAAATCTTGTAAAGAAGCTCCTGCAAAGCGGTAATGTTAATGCATACCGATAGGGTCGTAGGCTGTGTAGAGTTCAGAAGACTCAGAGTAGTTCCCTGCTCCAGCCTTGTTGACAGCACAAACTCTGTACTGGTACTCGCTGTTCTCCACCAGGTTAGTGACTTTCTGCCGAGTGTCTCTGATGGTTCCCTTCACCACCTGGACAAAATGTGTATTTTATGAAGCTTACACTTGCCAGTCTTTAGTTTGGGATCTTAAATATATGAGACAGCTTTTATAAAGATTGGTCAAAAAGCAAACCTTGAACCACTGCAGACTCTTCTTCTCCCTCTTTTCCAGGTAGTAGCCGTCAATGTCGCTGCCTCCATTCAATGCAGGTCTTTCCCAGATCACTGTCATGGTGGACTTGGTAATCATGTTGACTTGAGGCTTAGATGGCTCGCTAGGAGGAACTGTAAAAAAAGGACCAGGTTAGATGAAACTGTTTTTCTATTGTTTAAAATGTCTTCAAAACCACTTGCTTTTCTATTATCTCACAAATTTTGAGTATCCGTAAACAGGGAATCTTTATTTTTACATAAAATATTAGATTTCATCATAATCATGACACATAATCATCTCAGGACGGAACACCAGATGTGGGAGGGATATTAACTTCACTCTCTTACCAAATGCATTCTTTGCAATGACAGGCTCAGACTCCAGTTGGTCTCCAATGCCGTATTTGTTCACTCCACGAACTCTGAAGATGTACTCATTGCCCTGGATGAGTCTGGGAACATTAACAATGCAGTCGACCAGCTTCTCCGAGACTATGGACCACATGACCCTGCTGGTCTGTCTTTTCTCCACAATGTAATGAGTCACCATGGCACCGCCCTCATCAGCAGGTGGGGACCACATGATGGTTATTTTGTCAGCAGTCACCTTCTTAAACTGGATGTCTCCAGCAGGTGGACCTGGCTTGTCTAGATAAGAGAGGATAACGTCCGTGAATATCAGAGTTTTTATACATATAAGATGAATTTCATGCAAGGTGAAAATTATTGTCATAAATACAGTTTTTTAAATAATATTTGAATACCTTGTATGAGCAGCCTGACAACAGCACATGCAGATCCCAAGGAGTTCTTCACCCTGACCTCATAGGTACCAGAATTCAAACGAGTGGTTTCCCTTAGGAACACACTGGTGCACTCAAATGCATGTTTGAAGGAAAGCTGGGCGCTGGGCACAAGCTCTCTGCCATCCTTCAACCACTCAATAGTTGGAGCAGGTTTGGCTGTGATATTAAACTTGAGCTCCACATTAGAGCCGGCCATGTGTTTGACCTCACTGAAGTACTCCTGAGGTATTTCAATCTCTGGGGCACCTGGAAGAGAAATGAAAAACAGGTGAGTTTGAATTCTGAGGCATCACAGAGTGTGCACATGGACAAGAGTAAAGCTGAGATCTTTGATTAGTAAAACAAGAAGTTGTTTTCCAAAATGTGATACCCAGATTCACAAAAAAACATGGATGAGAATAAAGGCAACAGTGTGTCCAAAATGTCACGTGTAAACTACAATTTATGTAAATCCATATTTAAGAATAAAATGACACCTACCGTATGTGTCCACACATGTGGCTGGTCCAGCAGTAATGGACGGGTTGCTCACTGACCCAACGGCGTTCCTGGCCATGACTCTGAACTCGTACGTCTCGTCCTGGGTCAGGCCGGTCACAGTGAAGCGGGTGTCTGTGATATTGTTGAGGACAGCCTTGGACCATTTGGCACTGACACCCTCCATCTTCTCAATGATGTAGCCAATGATCGGGGATCCACCATCGAAGCTGGGTCTATGCCAGGCCAAGCTTATGGTGTTCTTGGTGATGTCACTAATGCGCAGGTTTATGGGTGGCTCTGCAGGAACGGGAAGTGGGAATTCATTATAAGATAGTTGTACCAGTGAAATCATATTTCCTTGACTTTTATATAGATTATTTAACTCTACTCACCACAAGCATCAATAGCCAGCACTGCGTCAGAGACCTTGCTGAAGGCACTGACTCCAGCAGCGTTTTCTGCTGCCACCTTGAACTCATAAATAAGTCCAGCATTGATATTAGTGACCTTACAGTGTGTAGCACGGATCACCATTTTGTTGACTCTCTGCCAGAGAATGCTGTTCTTGTCTTTCATCTGGAGATGGTAGCCAAACACATGGCTGCCACCATCTGACTTGGGCTCCGTCCAGGCTACAGTAATGGTCTCTCTAGTTACAGAAGTGACCTCTGGAGTGATTGGAGCATCAGGAAGAGCTGGTAGGTGCGAAACAGAGTTGGAGGGTTTACATATTAATTTAGATTTTGAAAAACAGAGTAGGAAAAGCAATAATGGATAAAAGATGAAAGTAAAACAAAGAATTCTTACTGTAAGGAAGGCTGACAGTGACAGTTGGTGAGTCAATGTGCTCGCTGATTCCATATCTGTTCTCAGCCCTGATTCTGAACTGGTACTGCAGGTCAGTGGTCAGCTTCATAATCTTCATGGTGCAGCGAGCCACAGCAGAAGAGACATCCATCCAGTTGGCTGTGGTTGTCTCTCTCTTTTGGATGATGTAGTTGGTGATGGGGCTGCCACCATCATATACCGGTGGGAGCCACTCCAGACTAAGGCTGTCTCCTGTCACGTCAGACAGCTCCACCGGTCCAAGTGGGGCACTGGGACGGTCTAGAACCACAATATTTACATATTGTTTGGTGGTTCCACTGGAGTTTGAGGCAGTGATATCGTAGCGTCCTGAGTCTCCAGCAATGCTCTCGCGTAGACTGATCTTGATGCTGTCATGGGTGACTTCAGAGTTGAACCTCATTGTTGACTTGAGTTGTACGTTATCCTTGGACAGTGAGACATTAGGCAGAGGTCGGCCTGTCAGTGGGATCTCACACTTGAGGGTGGAACCGGCTCTGACACACACTGTGTTGTGAGGGAAGTCGTTCATGTTGATCTCAGGAGATTCTAAAGCACAGAAGTTATAAAGAGAGTTATAGGCAAGGATATCAGGAGTTATTTCACTTTTTTAATTTCCTGGTTATATACTCCAGTAGTAAATATTGGCTTATTCTGCAGTTTGTATTTTTACTAAATTGGTCTTAGTCTTTTTAGACTGCAACTTACCAAGCTGGTCTTTCACCATTACAGGGTTGACCATTTCCTTAACATCACTGAATCCAGCATGGTTCTCAGCTCTGACCCTGAAAAAGTACTCGGCATTCTCCCTTAGACCAGACACTGTGAGGTGGATGGACTTGGTTACACCACACTTGACCCACTTCTCCTGGCCTTTCTCTTGAGCCTCCACTAGGTAGCCAGTAATTCTGCTGCCTCCATCTTGTTCTGGTTTGGCCCAGACCAGTGACACACTCTCTTTGGTCACATCACTCACGCCAAGTTTTGGTGGGGGGCTTGGTTTTTCTGGAGAAAGACGACATGATTTGTTTTATTGAAATACAGGTGGGTATAAGACCCTATATAAGACTATAATATTACCAACATAAAATGCAATACCTGTTATCTTGGTTCCTTCTTTGGTCTCAGCAGGAACACCAACACCGTACTCATTCTGGCCCGTCACTCTGAAGTAATAAACTGCTCCTTCTTGCAAGTCGTTCACCCTGTATGTCAGTCTGTTACATGTGTCAGTCAATCTAGTCCAGCCTTTCTTGCTGGCCTCACGGAAATCAACAAGGTAGTTCTTGACAGGTCCTCCTCCCTCATTTTCAGGAGTGTCCCATGTTACAGTAGCAGAGGTCTTAGTTACGTCCTTGACTTCTACGAAGGCAGGGGGTCCAGGAGAGTCCAGTACTCTGACATTGAGTGTCAAGGAGGAGGTTCCAGCTAAGCTAGACAAGGTGACTATGTATTTGCCAGAGTCGTTGCGAGTTGCCTGCTCTAAGGTGATGGAGGTGAAGGTGTCTGTGGTGTCGATGACAGCACGGACTCTGAGGTCAACATCAGGTTTAGCCCATGTAACATTGGGGATGGGTTTGCCTCTGAAGGGCACTGTCATGGTGAATGAGCTACCATCCTTCACAATAAGAGTCTTCCTCATCTCATTACTGATGTCAAAAACTGGCTCCTCCTCTCTTTCTTTGGCAACCTGTTTGTCTGTCTCAGGACTGGCCTCACTGACCCCAATCTTGTTAATGGACTTGACAACAAACACATATTCAGCCCCAGGTGTCAATCCCACCACAGTAAACTCTGTGTTCTTGGTGTTCTGGACTCCAACAAACCATTCATCATCTAAAGTCTTCCTGTATTCTACTCTGTAGCCAGTCACAGGGGCTCCACCATCAAATAGCGGCTTATTCCATGACAGGGTGACAGTGGTCTTTGTAGAGTCAATGATCTTAGGCCTAGCAGGAGGTGAAGGCAGGAACTGTGGGTCTTCAGCCTTGGTGAGCGGGCAAGGCATGCTAGGAGCACTGAGGCCAGCAGCATTCTCTGCAAACACTATGTACTCATACTCACAGCCAGCACGAAGATGTGAGGCTTTGACTCTGAGGTCATAAACAGGTTTCTTGTTCACACGGCACCAGCGAAGACCAGTCTTCTCTCGCTTTTCAATGACATAGCCATAGATACTGCTGCCTCCATCAGAAATGGGTCTTTCCCAACAGATGGTCATTGCCTCACTAGTAACAGCAGTGACCTGGACATTTGTGGGAGCTGAAGCAACAGTAAATGGATCCAAGGCCTTAACTGGCTCACTCTCCAGGGCTTCACCATCCCCATATTTGTTGACTCCCCTAACTCTGAAGATATACTCATTTCCTCTTAGTAACTTGGTCACTTTACAGGTAGTTGCTTTCATGTCTCCATAGACAAGAGTCCAGGCCAGGCGACTTGTCTCACGTTTCTCCACAATATAGTGCATAATTTCAGCACCACCGTTTTCCTGAGGGGGTCCCCATGTTATAGTGCATTTCTCTGCTGTGAGTCCAGACACTGCCAATGGTCCTGAAGATGGTCCAGGTCTATCCAAAACTTTACAATTGATAGCAACAGACCTGGTTCCTGCCACATTGTGCAGGGACAGGACATACTGGCCAGAGTCCTTCCTGATAGCGTCTGTGACAATCAGGGTGGTTGTGAAATTTGTGGAAGTAATTTCACACCTGAATTTGGCCGCAATCTCTTTTCCGTCCTTAAACCATGAGACAACAGGGAGTGGACGGCCTGTGATTTCAGCATCAATTCTAATGATTTCCCCAGCTTTAATGACAACCAGCTGTCTGAGCTTGTCTTCCAGGATGATAGTGGGAGGGTCTACATCATCCTTTACTGTAACAGGACCGCTACTCTCTGAAGGAGCACTAAGCTGATCTGCAGAATTCTTAGCAATAACATGGAAGTCATATTGGACATCTTCTGTGAGGCCTGTGACGTCAAAGTAGGTGTCCTGCAGATTATTGAAGTTGCATTTCAGCCAGCGACCATTGGGAAGTTCTTTACGCTCAATAATGTAGCCGGTAATCTTTGATCCAAATTCGTACTCTGGCCGCTCCCAGAAGAGAGAAACTGAGCTCCTGGTAATGTTGGTGACTTTAAGGTTATGTGGAGGTTCACATGGATCTCTGGCTGCCACAGCATCACTGGCCTTAGAGCATGTACCAATGCCAGCAATATTCTCAGCATACACTCTAAACTGATACAGAAGACCTTCTTCAATGCCTGTCATCTTAAACTGGTTCTCAGCTAGCAGTCCTCTGTTGACCTTTGTCCATAGAATGCTACTTTGGTCTTTGCATTCAATGTGATAACCAATAACAGGGCTTCCTCCATCGCTGGCAGGTCTGCCCCACGTCACAACCATGCCACTCTTGGTGGCATTGTCAACATGGAGGTTGGTTGCCGGACCAGGAGGCTCGAAGGGATACTGAGCAACAACAGGAGCTGAGTCAATAGCATGACTCTTGCCATAACGGTTCTCAGCTGCGATACGGAACTGGTACTCTGTTCCCTGATTGAGCCGATTCACCTTAATTGATGTCCTGGCTACAGTGGCTGAGACAATCTGCCATGTGGTTGTCGTAGTGTCTCTCTTCTCCACTACATAGTTGTTAATCTGGCATCCACCGTCATAGGTTGGAGGATCCCAAGACAGACAGATGAAGTCAGCACTCACCTCGTCCATCTTAATGTTGCTTGGTGGACCAGGTTTGTCCAGGATTATAACAGAGATATCAGCTGTCTTGGTACCAATAGAGTTAGTCAAAGTAATCTCATACTTTCCTACATCGTCTTTGGTTGCATCCTTGATGAAAATCTTGGAAGAGGTCCTAGAGGTAAGAACATTGACCCTGGTTGTCTGCTTAAGCACCTGGCCGTCCTTCTTCCAGGACACCTCTGGCTGAGGTCTTCCTTTGAAGGGAACGTCAATCTTCAGGTCATCTCCTGCTTTAACACTATATGTGTTGAACACCAGGTTGATGGTGGGCTCTACTGTGATGTCCTTTACCACCACAGGGGCAGCCAGAGGTTTGGCATCACTCTTGCCCTTATCATTTACAGCAATCACCCTGAAGGAGTATTCCTCTCCAGTTGTAAGTCCATCAATAGTAGCTTCCAGTGCTTTGACTTCACTGCACACAGTCCATTTCTCATCTCCCTTGGGCTGCATCTCCACAATATACATTGTAATCTTGCTGCCTCCATCATGATCCGGTTTCTCCCATGAAAGGTTAACAGTATGGCGAGTAACGTCATCCAAGGTAATCTTACCAGGAGGCAGAGGAGCCTCAGACACCTTGACTACATCTGTGGAAGCAGGCAGACCTACTCCAAGTTCATTAACAGCTAATATACGGAAATAGTATAGGCCTCCCTCCTGTAGGTCAGAAATGATGTAGGAGTTCCTCACACAGTTGTTGGAAACACTGGTGAAAGCCATTCTCTTCTGCTCTCTCTTCTCCACAATATAATGTGAAATCTTAGCCCCGCCATCAATTAGAGGAGGCTCCCAGGAGAGAGAGACAGAATTTCTCTTTACATCCTTGACCTCCAGGTTAGTAGGTGCGCTGGGGGAGTCCAGAACTCGAACATTGACGAAGGCTGATTTCGAGCCACTGAGGTTCTCAAGTGTGAGTAGATATTTTCCAGTGTCAAATCTGTCAACATTATCAATCACCAGCATTGTGTAAGAGCTTGTGACTTCAATCTGGGCACGTTCATTCAGAGTACCATCAGCCTTTGACCATCTGACCTCAGGCTCAGGCTTTCCCCTGATTGGCACAAACAGACGGAGGGTAGCGGTGGCACGAACATTGACCATCTTCCTTAGGTCAGCATCTAGTTCAATTTCAGGAGCTTCCAGCTTCTCTGCAGCAACCACAGAGCCAGGCAGGTCAACATGCTCCCCTACTCCCTCACAGTTAACAGCACAGACTCGGAAATTGTACTCTGCATTCTCCTTCAATTTCTTTACAGTATAGTGAGTAACTTGTACACCAGTTTGTGGTGTGCAACTGACCCATTCATCATCTGCTGCCTCCTTCATTTCAACAACGTATCCAGTGATCTGTGCTCCACCATCATAGATAGGCCTAGACCAGGTCAGCGAGACTGTGGTGCTTGAATGGTCTGTGACTTTGGGGTTATTTGGAGGTCCTGGTGGATAAGTGGCATCACAGGCCTTCATATATTGTGAAGGTGCACTAGGTTTTCCAACACCAGCAGCATTTTCAGCTGAAACCCTGAATTCATAGGAATGACCCTCTGTGAGGCCAGCACATCTGAATCTCAGGTCACTCAGTCTCTTCTTGTTGCATTTAGTCCATCTGATGCCATCCTTATCACGTTTTTCAAGGACATATCCTTCAATTTCAGCTCCTCCGTTATCCTCTGGCCTCTCCCAGGTAAGTACTATAGAATCCCGAGTGATAGCGCTGGCCTCTGGGGTGGAGGGGGCGCTGGAAGTGGTGAAGGGGTTACGGGCAATAACAGGCTCAGATTCCAAAGGCTCACCAACACCGTATTTATTCACAGCAGTGACTCTGAAGATGTACTCGTTGCCAGGCAACAGTTTTGTGATTTTGTAGCTTATGGCCTGAATCTTGGGCTCAACCATGGTCCATGACAAACGACTGGTCTCTCTTTTCTCAATCATGTAGTGAGAGATGCTGGCTCCGCCATCATGTGAAGGATGGTTCCAGTGAAGATAACATTTCTCAGCTGTGACTCCTTTGACTTCTAGTGGGCCATCTGGAGGACCAGGTCTATCCAGAATTTTAACATTAACTGGGATCATCTTAATTCCTCCCACATTGACCAGTTTGAGGACAAAATGGCCGCCATCAACTCTAACGCAATCCTTGACTGTCAGGATGGTACGTGTCAGCGTGGTCTTTACCTCCATTCGTTGAGTGGCTTTGTCAATCTCCTTTCCATCCTTTAACCAAATGACCTCAGGCAGAGGCTTACCTGTGTAGTCAGCATCAATGATGAATGTTTCAGCAGCATGAACAATGGTCAGATCTTTAAATTTAGAATCCATGGTGGCTCCTGGAGCCTCAATTTCATCTTTAGCAGTAATTTCTCCTGTGGTCTGAGAGGGACGGCTGGAAATGCCAGCAGAATTCCTGGCAATGACTCTGAACTCATAAACACAATCCTCAGTCAGGCCAGTGAGTGTGAACTGGGTGTCAAGGATGTTGGTGAAGCTGGCCTTCATCCAGCGGGTATCAGGGTGCTTCCTCCTCTCAATCAAATAGCCAGTGATAGCACTGCCTCCATCATACTGAGGCCTGGTCCACTGGAGTGTCACATGGTTTCTAGTGATATCAATAGCATCCGGAGTGCCTGGTGGGTCACAGGGGTCCCTGGCAACTGTGCTCTCAGAGACCTTGCTAGCTGGGCTGATTCCTGCAATGTTCTCAGCATAGACTCTGAATTCATACTCAATACCTTCTTCCAGCTCTGTAGTTTTGAAATGTGTATCTGGGATTAGAAGCTTGTTGAGTTTAGTCCACAAGAGGCTGTTCTTCTCCTTTCTTTCAAGGTGATAGCCCAAGATGGGACTGCCTCCATTGTTGGTGGGAGGCTTCCACTCAACCACCATGTGATCCTTGGTTGCAGCAGAAACACCTGGTGTTCCTGGGGCGGCAGGCTCACTGAATGGATACTGAGCAATAACGGCAGGAGTGAAAATGGCAGAACTCTTTCCATATCTATTCTCAGCAGACACTCTGAATTGATACTCAACTCCAGTCTTTAAGTTGGTGACTTTGATAGTTGTTCTGGCAATAGTAGCAGACACAATTTGCCATGCTGTTGTAGTAGTGTCTCTCTTCTCCACAATGTAGTTGTTGATCTGACAGCCTCCAGTATACGCTGGTGGCTCCCAGGAGAGAGTGACATAATTAGAGCTCACCTCCTCAATCTTCACAGGGCCTGTGGGTGGGCCAGGCTTATCAAGAATAATAACAGTAATCTCCTCTGTAGTTGATCCAGCACTGCTGGTGGCTGTGATCGTGTATTTGCCAGAGTCTTCCTTACTTGCATCCTTAATGCACAGCTTGGTAGATGATGGTGTGCCAGACACATTTAATCTGGTTGTCTCCTTAAGAGCTTGTCCGTCCTTTTTCCACTCAACCTTGGGAACAGGTCGTCCTATTACTGGAATCTCGATCTTCAGATCCTCACCCTGCTGTAAACTGTAAGTGTTGGATGCCATCTTGAATCTGGGCTCGAATGTTACATCCTTAGCAGTGACTGGTGCAGCTAGAGCCCTGGGGTCACTCTTGCCCTTCTCATTGAATGCTGTCACTCTAAACAGGTACTCGTGTCCTGCACTAAGGCCTGCGGCAGTGCCCTCACAAGCTTTAGTTGTAGCGGCCACCACCCATTCCTCTGAGCCCACAGGCTGCATTTCAATATAGAAGCCCATTATCCTGCTGCCTCCATCATGGTCTGGCTTCTCCCAAGAGAGTGAGGCAGACGTTTTGGTCACTTCAGTCAAAGTGACCTTACCTACAGAGAGAGGAGGCTCAGATGTTTTAACTGCATCCTCTGTCTCAGCTGGCTGTCCCATGCCAAACTCGTTCTCAGCTAAGACTCTGAAATAGTAGATAGTTCCTTCAATGAGGCCGGTGATACGGTAGCTTGTCTTTGTACACTTGTTGTCCACATTAGAATAAACGTTCCTGGTGGACTCTCGCTTTTCAACCAGGTAATTCTTTATTCTTGCACCACCATCAATAAGAGGAGGCTCCCATGTCAGAGTAACACTTTCTCTTTTGATGTCTTTTACAGTTAAATTCAGAGGGGCCCCTGGAGTGTCCAGGACCTTAACAGATACAAAGGCTGATTTGGTGCCAGCAGTATTTTCCATGTTGACGATGTATTTTCCAGCATCATATCTGTCACAGATGTCAATGGAGAGCTGAGTGTAATCTTCCCCAGTCTCTATCTGAACTTTAATGGGCAGTTGACCATCCTCCTTAGCCCAGCTGATCTCAGGAGTAGGACGGCCCTTAAATGGAATGCAAATTCTCATTGAGCCACCTGCCCTGACAACTATCCCCTTCCGGAGTTCTGAATCCAGAATCATCTCTGGAGGATCAATCTTATCCAAAGGTTTTATAACTCCCTGGATCTCAGTGGGCTCACCAACACCCAACTTATTGATGGCACAGATGCGCACCTTGTATTCCTGGTGCTCTACCAACTTAGTGATAGTAAACTTGGTAGCTTTAACTCCCGACGGTGGGGTGCATATGGTCCACTCCTCCTCCTCGGCTTTGGTAATTTCCACAGCATATCCTTGAATCTCACAACCACCATCATAGATGGGCCTATGCCAGGCCAGGCTGACGGTGTCTTTAGTTGTGTTGAGCACATGAGCATTGGATGGACAGCCTGGTTCAAAGGTGGGGTCACAGGCTTTGAGGTAGGGTGTAGGTGGGCTTGACTGACCCATTCCAGCTGCATTCTCAGCAGTTACCTTGAATTCATATTCATGATCCTCAGTTAATCCTGTTACTCTGAAACGCAAGTCTGTCACCCGGCGTTTGTTGCACTTGGTCCATCTCACTCCGGCTCTGTCTCTCTTCTCAATGATATAACCAACAATCTCACTGCCTCCTGTGGTCTCGGGGCGGTTCCAGCAGACAGTCATGGAGTCCCTTATAATGTTAGTGATCTCAAGTTCCTGAGGTGCACCAGGAGGAACAAATGGATTTCTCATGATAACTGGTGTTGACTCAAGAGACTCACCCATGCCATATTTGTTGACAGCCATGACTCTGAAGATGTATTCATTGCCCTTCAACAGTTTCGTAACCTTGAACATGGTAGCTCCACAGTCACTGGAGACCACAGTCCATGCCAGGCGGCTGGTTTCTCTCTTTTGAATGATGTAGTGAGATACGCCGGCTCCTCCATCGTGCCTGGGTGGCAGCCATGACAGTGAGCACTTCTCCTCAGTGACATTGCTGACAGTAAGAGGTCCTTCTGAGGGGCCTGGTCTGTCCAGTACCTTAACACTGAATGGGACAGTCTTCGTTCCAGCCACATTAGTCAGAACCAGAGTGTACTGGCCACCGTCCACTCTGATGGCATCTTTCACAACAAGCAAAGCCTTAAAATCTGTGTTTTTGATATCAGCCCTTGATGAGTTTTCCACTTCGACATTCCCCTTGAACCACTGGGCTGTAGGGATGGGCTTCCCTCCCACAGTGGCCTCCAGATTGAAAGTCTCCCCAGCACTGATAACAAGGGACTGGTTGTATATAGGGTCTGTCTCACATTTTGGTGGGTCAACTTCATCCTTGGCTGTGACGGATCCTGTGCACTCAGATGGCTTGCTAACAGCACCAGCTGCATTCCTTGCGATTACTCTGAAGTCATATTTACTCTCCTCTGTCAGGCCTGTAACTGTGAATTCATAATCAAGGATGTTTGCAAAGCTAGCCTTCATCCACTTTCCTTCAGGAAGGTCACGTTTCTCCACTACATAGCCTGTAACTAAGCTTCCCCCATCATACACTGGAGGGGTCCACCTAAGCTTCACAGAGTGCCTGGTCACAATCACAGCCTCGGGACAGCCAGGAGGATCACATGGGTCACGGGCTACGTAAACCTCAGAGACTTTGCTGCATTTTCCAATGCCAACAATATTCTCTGCATAGACTCTGTACTCATACTCAATACCTTCCTCAAGTGGAGTAGACTTATATCTGCAGTCTTGGATCAGCATTTTGTTAATCTTGGTCCAGAGGATACTGTTCTTCTCTTTCCTCTCCATATGATAGCCCAAAATGGCACTTCCTCCATCAGATGGGGGCTTGTGCCACTCAACTACCATAAAGTCCTTGGTGTATGAAGACACAAATGGTGTTCCTGGAGTGCCAGGCTCTTGGAATGGATACTGTGCCAAAACAGGCTCTGAATCAATCGCATAGCTCTTTCCATATCTATTCTCAGCATAGATTCTGAACTGATATTCAGCACCTGTCTTCAGATTGCTCAATTTTAGTGTGGTTCTGGCAACAGTGGCAGATACGACCACCCAGTTGGTTGTAGTTGTGTCTCTCTTCTCCACCACATAGTTTGAGATTGGGCATCCACCTGTGTATGTAGGAGGTTCCCAGCTAAGAGTGATACTCTCAGCACTTATGTCCTCCAACTTGACAGGTCCTGTTGGTGGGCCTGGTTTGTCCAGAGTGATCACCTCAATAGTGGCATCTTTGGAACCCAGGGTACTGGAGACATTGATGCTATACATGCCCCCATCCTCTTTGGTGGCATCCTTTATGGTGAGGGTGGTGTGATGTGCTGAGTCTGTAACATTGACTCTCGTGGTCTGCTTAAGAGCAGCACCATCCTTGGTCCAGGTAATCGTTGGCTTTGGATGACCAGCAACTGGGACCTCTATCTTGAGGTCATACCCTACCTGGACATTGTAGGTGCTCGCCCTGGGTCTAACAGCAGGCTCAATCACAAGGTCCTTTGCAACAACTGATTGGACTAGTTGTCTGGGGTCGCTTTTCCCCTTGTCATTTACAGCTAGAACTCGGAAATTATACTCCTCTCCCTTGAGTAGGTTTGTCACTACAGTCTCCAGCGCTTTCACACTAGTACACACTGACCAAGCGCCACTGTCCTTAGGTGCGAGTTCAACTTCATAGTGACTGATTCTACTGCCACCATCATGTTGAGGTTTCTCCCAGGCGAGGGTCACAGTGCTGTGTGTCACATCAACAACACTGACTTTGCCAGGTGGCTGAGGCTTCTCAGATATTTTAATTGGTTCTATTGTTTTGGCTGGGAGACCAAAACCATATTCATTCTCAGCCAGGACTCTGAAGAAGAAGATTCCACCCTCTGGAAGAGGCTCCACTTTCCATGACATCCTATTGCAGGTAGTGATGGGTGAGTAAACTTTCCTGGTGCTCTCACGTTTCTCAAGAATATAATTTTTAATCTTTGAGCCACCATCCAGAAGTGGAGGCTCCCATGTAAGAGTGACAGAATTTTTTGTTATCTCCTTCACTGTGAAGTTATTTGGTGGACTAGGTGAGTCCAGGATCCTGACACTGATGAAGACTGACTTCACTCCACTGGCATTCTCTGCAGTCAGGGTGTACTTGCCACTGTCAAATCTGTCAACATTCTCAATGACAAGTGAAGCGTAGTTGCCTGTGTTGTCAATCAGGGCAGTCTCCCTGATCTCCCCCTCAGCTTTACCCCATTTCACCTCAGGAGCTGGACGACCTCTCACAGGAACAAACAGCCTGAGAGTGCTTGCTGCCCGAATGTTGATCATCTTTCTCATATCAGAATCCAGGTCAAGATCGGGAGCCTCAAGCTTCTCCTCGAGGAGAATCTTTCCAGTAACATCAGCATGCTCACCAACACCAACTTTGTTGATGGCACACACTCGGAACTGGTACTCATGCTTCTCCAGAAGCTTTTTCACTGTAAACTTAGTATCTGCGATTCCAGTGGGAGGAGTGCACATACACCACTCATCAGATGCCCCACTGCAGGCCTCCACAATATAAGCTTGAATCTCACATCCGCCATCATAGATTGGTTTGCTCCATGTCAAGGAAACAGTGGACCTCGATGTGTCAACCACCTTAGGGTTGTTGGGTGGACCAGGTTTGAAGATAGGATCTAATGCTTTATAGTACACTGTTGGTGTACTAGGTGTGCCAACACCAGCGGCATTCTCAGCGGCAATTCTGAATTCATAGCTGTGGTTTTCTAGGAGCCCTGTCACTCTGAAGCGCAGCTCACTTACTGTGCGCTTGTTGCACCTTGTCCATCTCACACCATCCTTGTCACGTTTCTCAACAATGTATCCCTGGATAGGACTGCCACCATCATGAGCTGGTCTCTCCCAAGTCACCACCATGGAGTCTTTGGTGATTGTTGTGACTTCTACCTCTGTTGGTGGGTTGGAAGTGACAAATGGATTTCTGGCAATCATCGCATCAGATTCCAGAGGCTCACCGACTCCATATTTGTTGACAGGAATCACTCTGAAAATGTACTCATTTCCAGGAAGAAGCTTTGTGATCTTTAAGTTCAGTGTCTGAACTTTAGGCTCAACAACAGTCCAAACCAGTCTGCTGGTTTCCCTCCTCTCAATAATGTAATGTGAAACATCGCTGCCGCCGTCTTGCAAAGGAGGTTTCCAGGAAATGGAGCATTTCTCATTGGTTACACCATAGATGGAGACAGGGCCCTCAGGAGGACCTGGTCTGTCCAGGACCTTGACATTAATGTTAACAGATTTCTCTCCTCCAACATTCTTTACCAGCAAAGTGTACTGACCTCCATCAACACGGATGGCTTCTTTAACAACTATACAAGCTGTAAAGTCTGTGTTCTTGAGCTCTAGGCGAGCAGCTTCAGTAATCTCATGACCCTCCTTTAGCCAGTGTATTGTGGGAACAGGTTTACCACTGACAGCGACCTCAAGCCTGAATGTCTCCCCAGCATTTACCACCACAGCCTGGGAGTACTTAGCTTCCAAGTCAATCTTGGGTGGATCCACCTCATCCTTGGCAGTGATGGCTCCAGTTGCATCAGAGGGCAGACTGAGAACACCTGCTGCATTCCTGGCAATGACACGAAACTCATAAATATGATCTTCAGTAAGTCCTGTGACAACAAATTCAGTCTGAATGACGTTGGCGAAACTGGCCTTCATCCAGCGACCAGCTGCCTCCTTCTTCTCAACCAGGTAACCTGTGATCTTAATGCCACCGTCATAATCAGGCTTGGTCCATCTGAGTGTCACTTGGTGTCTTGTCACAATAACAGCCTCTGGTTTTCCTGGTCTTTCACAAGGATCTCTTGCCACTTGCATTTCGCTCAGTTTGCTAGCTTTGCTGAGGCCGACAATGTTCTCTGCATAGAGTCTGAACTCATATTCAATACCTTCTTCAAGGCCAACAACCTTGAATCTAGTCTCTGGGATTATTTGTTTGTTCTGTTTCACCCACAGTATACTGTTTCTCTCTTTGAGCTCTAGGTGATAGCCCAGAATTTTGCTTCCACCATCATTGCTGGGTTTATCCCATACAACAACCATGGTTTCCTTGGTCGCTGATTGGACCACAACAGAAAGAGGTGAGCTAGGAACTTCAAATGGATACTGAGCAACAATAGTTTCAGACAGAAGGGCCGATGACTTGCCATATCTATTTTCTGCAGCAATCCTAAACTGGTACTGAAATCCAGTCTTCAGACGGGCAGCCTTGATTGTGGTTCTGGCCACTGTAGCTGACACAATTTGCCAGTTAGTGGTAGATGTGTCCCTCTTCTCAACAATGTAATTATTAATGGCACAACCACCATCATATTCTGGTGGATTCCAGGTCAATACCAGACTGTCAGCAGTGACCTCATCCAACTTAATTGGGCCAGTGGGAGGACCAGGCTTATCCAGGACAAGAACACTGATGTCTGTGGATGCCTCACCAGCTGTGTTGATTAGTTTGATGGTGTATGTTCCCACATCATCTCTGCAAGCCTCCTTAATGACCAGGAGAAGGTTAGTGTCCGTGGTTTCAGCATTAACTCTTGTTGTCTCCTTGAGAACAACGCCATCTTTGAGCCAAGTTGCATTGGCCTTAGGACAGGCAGCATATGGTACATCTATCTTCAGGTCATCACCTGCTAGCACACTGAATGTGCCAAAAAGCTGTTTGAAGGTTGGTGAAATGACAAGATCTTTCGCCACCACAGGCAAACTGAGAGGACGTGGGTCACTAACTCCCTTTTCATTGGTGGATGAAATACGGAACATGTACTCCTCTCCCTGTGTAAGACCACTTACAAGGGCCGCATTGGTCTTCACTACCATAACCTGGATCCACTTCTCAGTGCCTTTGCTTTGCATCTCAACAATATAGCCAATGATTCTACTGCCACCATCATGCTCAGGCTTTTCCCACGTTAGTGTGACACTGGTGCCTGTAACTTCACGAAGGGACACTTTACCTGGTGGTAGAGGCTTCTCTGACACTTTAATTGGTTCAACAGTCTCCACTGGGAGACCAATGCCAAATTCGTTCTCAGCCAGGATTCTAAAGAAGTACATCTTCCCTTCATGCAGGTCTCCAATTTTCCAACTTGACTTATGGCAGCTTACACAGACAGTGGAGTAGGCCTTTCTGGTTGACTCACGCTTCTCCACAATGTAGTTGCGGACTCTGGAGCCCCCATCAATGAGAGGTGCATCCCAAACAAGGAAAACTGAATCTCGAGTGACCTCCTTGATGATTAGATTCTGAGGTGCTCCAGGAGTATCTAGCACCCTGACATTAACATAGGCTGTCTTGCTTCCTGAGGCATTCTCTACAGTCAGCATGTATTTGCCTCCATCAAACCTGTCAACAGTGTCTACCTGAAGAGTCGTGAACGATGGGGTGGTTTCAATGATAGCTTTGTCTAGGGATTCTCCGTGCTCTCTTGACCATTTTATTTCAGGTGCTGGTCTGCCCTTTATAGGGACAAAGAGTCTAAGCGTGCTGCAGGCTCGGATGCTGACCACCTTACGTAGCTCTGCTCCAAGTTCAATTTCTGGAGGAAGCAGTCTGTCCTCTGCCTTGGGGGTTCCAGGAACAGCAGCAGGTTCTCCGACTCCTTCACAATTAGTGGCACAGATGTTGATTTTATACTCTTGGTTTTCCTTCAAGTTGGTGATGGTGAATGAAGTGGCTGTCCATCCCCTTTTAGGAGTGTGAATTGTCCACTCATCCTCATCAGGAGGGCAGGTCTCCACAATGTAACCAGTGATTTCAGAACCACCATCGTAGACAGGTTTGTTCCAGGCAAGGGTGATGGAAGACTTGGTTGTGTCCAGTACTCTGGGGTTCCCTGGAGGTCCAGGCTGGAAGATGGTGTCTATGGCTTTGTACAATGGACTGGAAGGACTGGGCTGGCTCAGACCAGCGTTGTTCTCTGCAAAAACTCTAAATTCATACTCATGTCCTGGTGTGAGGCCAGAAACCTTGAATCGCAAGTCAGTTACAGTCCTCTTGTTGCACTTCACCCAGCGCAGGCCAGTCTTATCCCTTCTCTCAATTATGTAAGTGTTTATTCTGCTGCCTCCATCATGTTCAGGGCGCTCCCAGCAGACCACCATTGAGTCTTTGGTAATGATGGTGACTTCAGGCTGCTGTGGTGCATCACTGGCTACATAAGGATTGGCACAGATTACAGCTTCAGACTCCAGGTGTTCACCCACACCATACTTATTAACAGCCATGACTCTGAAGATGTACTCATTGCCCTTCAGAAGTTTGGTGACCTTGAATCTATTTGCTTGAAGGTCTGTAGCCACATTTGTCCATGCCAACCTACTGGTCTCACGCTTCTGAATGATAAAGTACTCGATCTTTGCACCACCATCGTGTGTTGGATGCAGCCAGTTAAGGACACATTTTTCAGCAGTGACATCAGTTACAGTGAGGGAGTCTGGTGGTCCAGGTCTGTCGAGCACCTTGACATTAAATGTGAACTTGGCAAAACCACCTGGATTGCTGGCAGTCAGAGTGAAAGCCCCACCATCTCTCCTCAGGGATTCTTTGTTTATTAGCGTTGTGTGGAAGTCAGATGTCTTTATCTCAACCTTGCCTGTATCCTCAAGCTCCTTTCCTTCCTTGGTCCATACCAGAGATGGGAGTGGCCTACCAATCACACTGGCTTCCAGCTTGAATACCTCCCCTGCCATGACAACAACATTGCTGCTATATGATGCGTCAACATCAAGCCTGGGCTCTTGAATGTCATCTCTGCATGTGATTGCCTCTGATGACTGGGATGGAGCACTGACAGAACCAGCTGAGTTTCTAGCAAACACACGGAATTCATAAGTTGCATCTTCAGTCAGACCACTGACTGTGTAGATGGTTTCTTGGATGTTGTTGAAGTTGGCTTTGAGCCAACGTCCATTGGGCATCTCTCTCCTCTCCACTGTGTATCCTGTGATGGAAAATCCACCATCTCCCTCTGGTTTGGTCCATGACACTGTCACCTCATGTCTGGTGATATTCAGTGCCACAGGCCTGCCTGGTCGGTCAACTGGGTCCAAAGCATACATAGGCTCAGAGGATTTGCTTGGTTTGCTGAGACCGGCCATGTTTTCAGCAGTAACACGGTGTTCATATGCGATACCATCAACAAGGCCTATTGATTTGAAGATATTTCCAACAACAAGAGCTTTGCTGATCCTCTGCCACAGAATGCTGTTTTTCTCTTTTCTGTCCACATGATATCCCATAATAGCACTGCCTCCATCAGAAGATGGCTCATTCCAACTCAAAGTCATTGCATCCTTGTTGAAAGATGTGACCACAGGAATACCTGGCTGGTTCGGAACATCAAATGGATAGGCAGCCACCACTTGTTCAGAGACAATGCTTGGTCCAATGCCATATCTGTTCTGGGCTTTGACACGGAACTGATATTGGGTTCCAGTGTTGAGTCTAGCTGCCTTGAATGTGGTGCGAATCACTGTAGCTGCCAACTCCATCCATGAAGTACCGGTAGTCTCCCGCATCTCAACAATATAGTTGCTAATAGGAACGCCTCCATCGTTCTCTGGTGCCTCCCAGGACATAAGAACGTAATCACAAGAGACCTCATCCAGCTTAATGGGACCAGTGGGAGGACCTGGAATGTCGTGGACTAGGACTGTGATTATCTCTGTCACTGTTCCCAGCATGTTCTTTCCAACCATAGAATACTGTCCCCCATCAGTCCTCTTGATCTCATTGATGTTGAGGATAGTTGATGTTGATGTTGTTTCAGTGTTGATTCTTTGTGTCTCCTTGAGCACTGCATCTTCTTTTTTCCAGGAAACAACAGGCTTGGGTTTGCCAAGCACTGGAATCTCTATCTTGACACGGTCCCTTGCCTTGGCAATTACCGTCTTCTGGTAGACTCCACGCAGGTCAAAGGAGGGAGCTGAAGTCTGCTCTTTGATAATCGCAGGCCTGCTCTCACGGGGGTCGCTCCTACCTGATGCATTGACAGCCATGATGCGGAAGATATACTCCGCCCCTTCAGTCAGATCTGTGACAGTGTAGTCGAGAGCTTTGATGGTGGCCACATGGACCCACTGGTCAGTGTCCTTCTTCTGGGCCTCAATGACATATCCAGTGATCAAGCTGCCACCGTCATGCAGGGGCTTGATCCATGCTAGACTGGCACTGTCAGCGGTTACATCTGTGACGTACAAGTTCTCTGGGGCAGAGGGGGCTTGAGACACCCTGATTGGCTCAGTGGTTTCTGCAGGCTGACCCACACCCAGGTCATTCTCAGCAGATATACGGAAGTAGTAGTAAGCTCCCTCCTCAAGGGCTGTAAATTTAAAGGAACACTTCTGCCATGTGGTGCTAAGCACTGTGTATGCCTTCTTGGTGGCCTCTCTCTTTTCAATAATATAGTTATGAATCTTAGAACCACCATCAATAATGGGAATTTCCCACTGGAGAGTGATGCTGTTTTTAGTGATTTCTCTCTCTTTGAGGTTGACTGGTGGTCCTGGTGTGTCGAGAACTTTCACATTAACAAAGCCTGTCTTCTTTCCAGCAACATTCTCCAGACATAGGTGGTACTTTCCAGCGTCATATCTGGTACAGTCAGGAATAACCAGTAGGGTGTAGGACTCTGTGGTGTCAATGTGTGCCCGTGTTTTCAGGTTGGTGTCATCTTTGCTCCAAGTTACTTCAGGAACGGGACGGCCCCTGATGGGAACAAACATACGGATGGAAGCACGACACCTGACCACTAGGGTTCTCCTGAGATCAGCATCCAGCTCAAAGTCTGGCAGTGACTCCTGGTCCACAATTTCAGTCACTTTCTCAACCTCTGCAGGCTCGCCAACTCCCTCAGAGTTAACAGCGCTGACTCTAAAGTGGTATTTGCCACCTTTTTGAAGTTTACCAATAACATATTCAGTAGCTTTCAATGGGAACTGTGTCTCTGTCTCCCAATCATCAAGGCCCTCCTTTTTGTACTCAACGATGTATCCATCTACTTCCAGACCACCGTCGTAGTGGGGTCGGCCCCAGGCAAAGGTAACTGTCGTTTTTGTGGTGTCTGTAATTCTGGGACTGGATGGTGGGCCAGGTGGATCTAATAAACAAATCAGCAAACAAAAAACAAGAGCATAGA
This sequence comes from Hippoglossus stenolepis, assembly GCF_022539355.2. NCBI lineage: Eukaryota > Metazoa > Chordata > Actinopteri > Pleuronectiformes > Pleuronectidae > Hippoglossus > Hippoglossus stenolepis. The sequence continues at coordinate 695,087 of NC_061495.1, read as the reverse complement.
AAAGTCATTGGGGGCCTTTTTTACATGTGTAAATTTCTTGTTTTAAAAATAGAATTCAGAATTAAGCGCAAAGTCCAGTTTTACTTACACACAATGTCCTTGGTCATCACAGGGCACGATGGCTCACTTGGCTCCCCAAATCCAGCCTTGTTCTCAGCAGTGACTCTGAACTCATATTCTACTCCCTCGCTCAGGCCTTGCACCTTAAAGCGCAGGTCAGGGACCGTCCGCTTACAGGCTCTCACCCATCTCATTCCTCTCCTCTCTTTCCTCTCTACACAATATCCTCTGATTTCACTTCCACCATCCTGTGCTGGTCTCTTCCATGAAATGGTGACAGCAGTCCTCGTCACGTTGTCAATCTCTGGGGTTGAGGGGGGACCTGGTGGGCCTGGGCAAAGACAAAATACAAGGATATGTTGTTCAGTTGAACGATAAATTAATAAAGTATTTTCATTAGGCTGTGGTTATATGGTAATTTGCAATTTTATTACTTACATTTGTATTTATTTTAAGATAGTATACACACTGTAATTATATATAAGCCATATAAACTTACGGAAACTGTCAACCATTTTGACTGGATCAGAGGGGCTCGAGTCTCCAGTGCCATACTGGTTTATAGCAGACACTCTGAAGATGTACTCATTGCCCTTAATAAGTTTGTGGGCTACACATCTGCAGTCCATGACATTTTCAGCAAGCTTGGTCCACTGCAGGCGGCTGGTCTCTCTCTTCTCGACAATGTAGGACTTGATAGAGCAGCCTCCATCCTCCTCTGGAGGAAGCCAGGTCAGAGTGCACTTCTCAGCTGAAATGTTACTGGCTTCAACGGGGCCTGGAGGTCCTGGCACATCCAGGACCTTCACCTTTACATGTTCCTCCTTAATGCCGAAGGGGTTGCTGGCGGTGATGGTGTATTCTCCTGTGTTCTTCCGGCTTGCGTACTTAATGGACAGAATAGAGGAAGTGGGGGTGCTGGTAATGGTGATGATGTCAGAGGTCTTGAACTCACGGCCTCCCTTGGACCAGACAGCAGTGGGTGGAGGTTTGCCGACAATATTGGAGGCTGAGATCACAATGGTATCTCCAGCTCTGACTGATACACCATCCTTCATGTCAGGGTCAATAGTAATTGTTGGTGGTTCTGCAGAGAAGAGGTAAGAAAATTGCATTTCAATTGTCAACAGACACAAGTGTTAACTACCAAAGTACATGAATCAGTTTTCAGCTTACCATACTCATCCTTGCAGGTCAGAAGATCAGTAGACTCTGAAGGAACACTGATTGCACCAGCACCGTTCCTGGCCCTGACCCTGAATTGATACTGAGATCCCTCAGACAGGTCGCTGACGGTGAAGGCACAGCCCTGGATGTTGACATGATTGGCCTTCGTCCAGGCTTTGCCCCCAGATTCCAGCTTCTCCATCATGTAGCCAGTCAGCTTGTAGCCACCGTCATATTTGGGAGCAGTCCAAATCAAAGTGACTGTGCTCCTGGTGACGTTAATCACTTCAGGCTTGCCAGGAGGATCTAACAGAACATGAAGTAAATAAGTTTAAAGTATGCAAAACACTAGACACGCCTATAAAAACAGCATTTACATTTTTCCTTTCGAGTATTTATTGTTGTAATAAAAAACTGGAAAAAAGGAGTAAACTCACCAATAGGATCCAGGGCGACCACAGCCTGGGTGGCCCTGCTTGCCTTTCCTAGGCCGGCCACGTTCATTGCCATCACTCTGAACTCGTACTCGAGCCCCTCTATCAGCCCAGTGACTCTGCACTCCTTCACTCTGAGAGGAGTCTTTGTGGCCCGTTTCCACATCAGACTGTTCCTGTCCTTAAACTCCACAAGATATCCTACAGAGAACACACAATTTTGTTAGCCATGATGTGTTAGCCATGATGATTGCTATTTGTCATTATTAAACTACAAAATGATATCCATCAGTCTTTTACCGGTAATTGGGGAGCCACCGGTGTCCTTGGGATCAGCCCATGTCAAGATGGCTGACTCGTGGCGGATGCTCACGATTTCTGGGGGAGCAGGTGCATCGGGCACATCTGAAAGAGCAAAAAAGGTGGGGTGGGGTGGAAGGATTAGGAAAAAAGATACGAAATAAAAACAAACCCCAGTGCTTCATCACACTCAGACCAGACATGTGATTGCTTCTCGACATGATGCAACATTTATTTAATTATCATTAGTAAAGAGTGAGATACTCACCGAATGGATGCTGTGCAATTACTGGGTCAGACCTCAGATACTGTCCAACCCCATACTTGTTCTCAGCGGAAACTCTAAAGAAGTACTCTACTCCATCATTGAGCCTGATCACCCTCATGGTGGTCTTCTGGAGGGCTGAAGCCACGGTGGCCCACTTACTGGCTGTCGTCCTTCTCTTCTCCACAATGTAGTTAGATACTTCTGCACCGCCATCATCTTTGGGTGGTGCCCACTCCAGAGTGATACCATCAGCAGTGATCTCGTCAAACGTAATTGGTCCGCTGCAAATGCCAGGCTTGCCGACCACCTTCAGCTGGAACTTGCACTCCTTGGAGCCAGCATTGTTCCTGACATTGATGGTGTAGATGTCAGCATCTCCTCTGTGGCAGTCTCTGATCAGCAGAGTGGTGACGCCATGAGATGCCTCCACGCACATCCGGCCAGTGTCTCCGAGTCCCACATCACCCTTCTTCCAGGTGGCAGTGGGGTAGGGCACTCCTGTTATAGGGATGTTAATACGCGTGGTGCTGCCCTCCTTCACCACACAGCAGCCGTCGAGTAGACTGCTCAGGTTGCATTCAGGTAGCACTAAAATCCAAAGAAATATGATTTTCAGAATATAGTTGGATATCATTTTATGTTTTAGCAAAACAACAGACTGTAACTAACAATATGTGGCATGATAGCTTCTGTCATGGGGATTTCTTACCAAACTGGTCCTTGGCAACAACGGTGAGCTCGGTGGGTGGTCCCTCCCCGGACTCATTGAGTGCTTTGACTTTAAACAAGTACTCCTTTCCCTTGGTCAGCTCGCTTATAGTGTGTGAGGTGGTCTTGCCCTTCATGATCTCCTTCCACTTCTCATCGCCTTCACTCTGTTCTACAATGTAAGCGTTGATGTAGCTTCCACCATCGCTGATAGGCTTCTTCCAGCCCAGGGTGATCGAGTCCTTGGTGGTCTTCTGAGCTGTGAGGTCTGTCACCGGACCAGGTTGTTCTGAAGAGGAAGGAGAGCTGGGTTAAGATGGAACATGGGGTTTGTGACAAAAACAAAATGTGTTTGATGAAGATGAAGTTGGACAGTGAAAGTAACTACAATCTTGTTTATTTGTATCTAGAAGACGTGTTTTTGCTCTACTGTAGTTTACAGCAATCTACTGCACCGTGTCATCAAATATATTCAAAAAACTGATGACTTGTGGCCACCTGAAGCTCGCACGCTGCCAGCGGTCTCACAGCCCTCTCCGATGCCATATGAGTTTTCTGCCAGCACTCTGAAGCAGTAGGCCTGTCCGCCCTCCAGGTTTGGGATTCTGAATGAGATCTTGTGACACTCTGTGTTCACACAGGTCCAGGCCTTCCTCTCTGCCAGACGCTTCTCTACAATGTAGCTCTTCACCGGGCTACCGCCATCAATCATTGGGGCCTCCCAGGTGATGAAGGCATGGTTTCTGGAGGTCTCCTTCACGATTAGGTTCACAGGTGGTCCAGGAGAGTCTGTGGAGCAGGAGGAACATTTTTAGACAAATATAACCATTGTTTCAACAACAGTATTTGAAAGTGCTTTACATTATTAAAGGGACTTTAGCTGCAATGAATGATATTAAAGCAATAAAACTTGTTAAAAGTGTTAAAAGGATTTGTTTTCTTTCCACCTGTAACAAAACCCATGGTCACTGGAATGTTTACTCCTCGTCACTTTCCTGGTTCGTTTCTTATGTCTTAAATTCTTACCCCGGACTTTGACCATGATGGTGTAGCTCTTGGAGCCACTGCTGTTCTCCAGTGTCAGGATGTATTTGCCGGCATCGTATCTGTTAATGTCCTCGATCATCAGGAAGGTGTCCCACTCTGTTGTCTTGATCAACAGGCCCTGCCTATCCTTCAGGTTGGCGTCAACTTTAGTCCATGTCACCTTGGGAGCAGGACGCCCTCTAAGTGGGACGTAGAGCCTCAGGGTGACACCAGCTCGAAGAACCACAGCCTTTCTCAGATCAGCATCCAGCTCAGCTTCAGGAGCAACTAGAGAAAGCAGAAAATAACTTATTAATTATATTGTAACTGATACACCATGTGTTAGTTCAACAATAAAGGGAAAGGGAACTCTTTTTATTTGTCATTTATTAAGTGTAAATGTCAGTTGATAGCGTGGCGGCATTAGCTTGTATCTGGCTTGCTAGCTTGTGTGCTCAAGTGTTACAAGTTAGACAAATTTGCTAAATGTTGTTTTCTTACAATGAATAAACAAAATCTTTTACTGATGATTGTGAGGAGTATGTTTTCCTTTTTGTGGGGGAGTGGAGAGGTATGTGTTAGGTATCTCTGTTAGCTCTGTTACCACCGCATGAATCTCATATTCACTACTTGATTCACAGGACCTAATGCTCAGAGATTATTTTTCAAAATAAAGTGGTATAATAAACAGTTGATGAACGTACTGAGGATGTCCTTGGGCATGTGGTTTCCAGGGACCTCGCTGGGCTCACTGTAGCCGATCTTGTTGACAGCGATGACTCTGAACTGGTACTCTGTGTTGTCCATCAGGCCTGTCACCAGGAATTTAGTGGCCTGGAGCTTTTTCGGGACATTGCACTTGGTCCAGTCCTCAGCCTCCGCTCGCTTGCACTCCACCAGATAGCCAATGATCTCACAGCCACCATCGTATGCGGGTTTGGTCCAGCTGAGGCTGATGGAGCTCTTGGTGGAGTCGACCACCTTGGGGAAGGCAGGTGGACCGGGAGGATCTGTAGAATTATAATCCCGTATTTGTTAATAATTTATAGAAATATAAACGCATACATAATTTCATAAATTACAAACAGTTGTTATCTGTTTAATCACTCTAAAATGTTCCATAAGGCCGATACTCACAGACAGGATCGACAGCCAATGCAGCATTGGAAGCATCACTGGGTTTGCCCAGACCGGCCTTGTTGATGGCGATGACTCTGAACTCGTATTCTGAGCCTTCCGTCAGCTGAGCAGCCTTGATGGTCCTGTCGATGACGGGCCGGCGGTTGACCTTAGCCCAGGTCAGTTCTGTAGCCTCACGTTTCTCCATCATGTAGCCCAGAATGGGAGCCTTGCCGTCGTTAGCTGGAGCCTTCCAGCTGACTGTCATGGAGTCTTTGGTAATGTTAGTGATGACTGGTGGCTCGCAGGGACCAGGAACATCTGAAGGAAAAATTCCCATTAGTGTTTGACTTCAAAATATTTTACGATGTGTTTGTCAATCATTTCAGTAAATGTTTTCTTTTAGTCCATATCCGGTGCACATTAGCTTTAATGGTGTGAACATACCGTATGGATTCTTGACCATGACAGCGTCAGTCATGATGGGGTCTCCCACACCGTACTGGTTCTCAGCACTGACTCTGAACTGGTACTCATGTCCTTCGATGAGTCTCTCTACTGAGCAGTCGGTGACGTGTCCGTGGATATTGGAGGTGACCTGTGCCCAATTGGCCCTGCTGGTCTCACGTTTCTCAATGATGTAGTTGGTGATTTCAGAGCCACCATCTGCCACTGGGGGCTCCCATCGTATCTTAACACGGTCAGCAAACACTTTTGTAGGTTTCACAGAGGCTGGAGGGCCGGGTTTGTCTGCAGGGGAAACAGAGGCAGGTAAACCTCTCAGCTAATCTTGTTTAGACAAAATTCTACAAAGAAGTGATATTAAAAAAACTTACCAAGCACCTTGACCTTTACGGTGGCATACTTGGAGCCGTTGATGTTCGCTGCGGTGATACTGTAGTCTCCAGACTCCTTCCTGGTCACAGAGTAGAGCTCCAGCAGGTGAACGTGTTTCTTATTGGTCATCTTCATTCCCTCAGTGAGGACCAGTGGAAGTCCATTTCTCTTCCAGCTCACATTTGGCAGCGGTTTGCCGAATACCTCAGCATCCAGGGAGACGTTCTCTCCGGCCTTCACCACAATCAAGTTCTTCATGTTGACACCCAGTTCCACACGAGGAGCAACTGCCCAGGAGGAGAAGAAAAAAATGATCATCAATACTTGTCAATAATCAAATTTGCCAGACATAGTTGTCCTTGTGCTGTGTGGAGTTGTACCGTTCTCTGCAATGACAGGGATGGGGTCAGACAGCTCTGATGGCAGGCTGATGTTGATGGCCGTCTTGGCAATGACTCTAAACTGGTATTGTTGACCCTCCTCCAGGCCGGTCACCACGTAGTTCTCCGTCTGGATGTTGATGCAGTTTGCGTTGCAGCGAATCCACTTCTCCTCTGGAAGTTTTGTGTATTCCATGTAGTAGCCAATCAGCTTGCTGCCGCCGTCATGCCTGGGTCGGGTCCAAACCAATGACACACAGTTCTTGGTCACATCCATGGCCTCAGGTTTACCTGGTGGGTCTGGTTTGAAGAAACAAAGGTTTGTAGAATCAGTTATTCTGTCTGATATTGAGTGTTGAGTGTGAACATGCAGCAACATGGCTTCAAGTGGACCATTCAAATAAAAAGTCTGTACTTAATTGCAGTTGTTAGGATTGTAACTTCAGAATCTTACTTTCCCCAGACAGTCATTAGTTTTTTTTTCCCATAATGATCCCTAAAAGTTGGAATTTGTAAAGTTCCTTGGTTTTTTATCTTAGCATTCTTTCATTAAACAAATGACAAGAAAATGATGTCGTCATCGGAAGGACATTCCGTACCAACTGCAGTCCTGGTGGTGATGAAGTCAGTCTGTTTGCAAGGTTTGCCCTGTGCAGCCAGGTTAAGTGCTGACACCCTAAATGTGTATTCCAGTCCCTCCATCAGGTTGGTGCAGGTGTACTGGGTGGCTTTGACCACAGATTCGTTGGCCTTCATCCACAGAAGGCTGTTCCTCTCCTTCTTTTCAATGCAGTATCCGGTGATGGGGCTGCCGCCATCGCTGCTGGGAGGCTCCCATGACAGGATGACAGATTCCTTGTTGACCTTGTTGACCTGCAGGTTTCTGGGCTCGCTGGGAGGATCTATAAAGGAAAACAACCGTTTAGTATGATCTCTGTAAAACTGTTTATCAGTGATGGAGCCACTAAAGCTAAATTTAGACTCACCAAATGGATGTCTGGCGATCATCTTCTCAGAATAAATGGGCTCGGAGATGCCGAACCTGTTCTCAGCACGGACTCGGAAGCCATACTCTTTGCCAGTTGTCAGTTTTGTGATTCTGAAGCTGGTTTTAGTGCAGGATGTGGACACAGGGATCCAGTCACCCTCGCTGACGTCACACTTCTCTACAATGTAGTTGGTGATGTTGCTGCCGCCGTCCTCTTGTGGCGAATTCCACAGCAGTGTGCAGGCGTCAATGTCCTTTTCGGTGATCTCCAGAGGAGCTTCAGGAGGTCCAGGAATGTCTGCAGACACACACACGATGAGTCATTAATGATGATAACAATAGAAGAACACATGTAATCAATCTATTATTCATAATTCACATTTGAAGTATGATCTGTATCTTTTCAGTTTGCAACTAAAGTGCCTGTATTTCAAACTGACCCATAACGATGACTTTGAGGATGTGGTTGATCCTGGCGGTGCTGTTCTCAACTGACAGGCTGTAGTAGCCGCTGTCGTTTCTTGTAACGTTTTTGATGATTAGCGTGCAGGTTGTCAGCGTCTTTACGATCGACAGTCGGTCAGAGGTCAGCACAGCCTCGTTGCCCTGCTTCCACTTGCAGACGGGAGCAGGTTTACCTGCCACAATAGCCTCAATCACCATCTTGGATCCAGCTCTGACGGTCACAGTATCGGGCAAGATGATCTTAGGAGCCACTGGAGGAAGGAGAACAAACAACATATTAAGGATAATGAGATGATTTGAACTTATACAGTTATATTTCTGTGATTATAAGAGTTTAGGTCTGTCGACTCACTGAGCTGCTCCTTGATCTCAAACATTCCCTCTGCCTCTCTTGCCAGACTGACTCCCACTGAGTTCCTGGCTGCCACTCTGAACTTGTACTTCTTTCCTTCCTTGAGACCAACCACCACGATGGTCAGGTCTTTGACCACAGAATAAGGTGTCCACTTGTCTTCTGGTGCGCCCTCTTCGTGGTAGTCCACCACATAACCGTTTATCTTGGCTCCACCATCTCTGAGTGGCTTCAGCCAACCAAGTGTGGCGCTGTTCTTAGTGATCTCCAACACATCCATCTTCTTCGGAGGGTCAGGGTCACCTGGATGCAACACAGCAGATGGTAAGAAGAAAAGACAAAGGAAAAGGTAAAGAGGAAAAGGAACAAACGTCTGTGGTGATACTCACTGATGGGATCAACTGCCAGGTAGGACTTGGGTGAGTCCTGAGGAGCACCAATGCCATACTTGTTGCAGGCTGTGACTCTGAAGTAGTACTCGATTCCAGGTGTCATGTTGGTCACCTTGAAGCTCGTCTTCTTCAGGACCTCTGTGCACTTGCTCCATGTCTTCCTGTCCACCTCTCGTTTCTCCACAATGTAGTTGATAATGGTACTGCCACCGTCATTGTCTGGTGGCAACCAGGACAGTTGAGCTGCTGTCTTGGTGATGTCAGTTGCCTCTAGGCCGCCAACGGGACCAGGGGTGTCTGCAGAGGAAAATGTTTAAGAGTAACTTTGAATGTATAGGAAATGTTCAGTATATTGTGTAATTTGGTTAAAATGAATCCAAATTTTTCAGTTTTCTTACCAAGCACTTTGACACGGACAAAGACAGCTTTCTCTCCCACTGAGTTGGACAGAGTCAGTGAGTATCTCCCAGAATCCTCTCTGGTGCTTTCAGGAATTACCAGGAAGGACATGGTGTCAACCTGGTCCACGTGGCCTCGGCGGATCACATTGTCCACACCGACACGCTTCCAGGTAACCTTGGGGGCAGGTCTTCCTCTGACTACAGCAAACAGCCTGATTGGACATCCAGCTCTAACTGTCAGACCCTTTCTCAGACTAGCATCCAGCTCGATCTCTGGAGCCTCTGTTGCCATGAAAAGAGTTCATATTAAAATCATTAACTTCAACTTCATTGTCCAAAGGGAAAATTACTTTTGCAGCCAGGCAAAAAAACTAAAACTCACAGGAAACACAAGCAGAAAACTGAGAGCTTGTAAAACCATCAATAAAACCGAAGATAAGACCCTCATCAGTCGTCAGCAGTGAACAGGAAATGTCTAATCAACTAAGTCATCAAAGTATTATTAACATTAACTATGTTGTAAAGGCACAGTTTGCTTTAGTAACCATGTTTCCCCTCAGTTGCAAGTCGGTTTGCGATAAAAGCATCTGCCAAAGGAAATATAATATGACAGTTCATTCCTACCCAGGACCTCCTTGGGGAAGACGGCCTCTTTCAAGAAGACGTGGCGTCCCCAGCCCACCTGGTTTTTGGCCGACACCTTGAACTCATACTCTTGTTTTTCATCCAGCTGACCAATGGTGAACTCTGTGAGTACCAATGGGCCATTGGTGTCAATTCTCTTCCAGCCCTCTGTGGGCTTCTCAGGGTCTGCCTCGCTCTTCAGCCTCAAGTCCAAGCTGTAGCCAAGTATTGGGGCACCACCATCGTACACAGGTTTGGACCAGGACAGTGTGATAGAGGTCTTAGTGCTGTCAGCCACCTTCAGCCCTCCAGGGGGGCCAGGGGGCTCTGCAGAGATAGAGTAAAAAAGGTTGATAAAATTGATGAAACATAAGATGACAGGAAAAATATGTAGATCACTGAAAGCGTCATGTAAATCCAATGTGTTCTGGCTTGAGTACAATTCTGAAGAAATCTTTTAAAGAGTAAAAGTGAGCTGTGACAGTGACTGTAAACTCACCAATGGGATCTTTGGCTGCGACGGGTCTGCAGGGTTTGCTGGGCTCGCCAAGACCAACCTCATTCTCAGCCTTCACCCTGAACTGGTATTCGTGGTTGAGAATCAGGTTGGTGACTTTCATGCGCCTCTCGGAGATGGGGCTTTTGGTGCATGGCACCCAGCGGACCGCCCTCTTCTCTTTCCTCTCCAGGATGTAACCAGTGATTGACTTTCCTCCGTCGTTCTCAGGAGGAGCCCACACCACTGTCATCTCCTCTTTACTCACCTGCATTACAGAAATATTGGCAGTGTGATAAACCTGTTTTCATATCTAGGTCACCCATGGATGGAAAATGTACTTTTACTTACCTTGGTGACCTCTGGGGCCTCAGGGGGCCCAGGTTTGTTGAACTGAGTCTTGACAGTGACAGGCTTGCTCTCCATGGCGGGGCCTGTTCCCATCTTGTTCTCAGCCCTCACTCTGAAGATGTACTCATTGCCCTCCACGAGACGAGTGACGTTGCAGTACGGTGTGACCACAGAGGATGAGTATGTTGACCAGACCATCCTCCTGGTCTCACATTTCTCCAAGATGTAGCTGTCCACCTCACAACCTCCATCATCCTCAGGAGCATCCCACACCACTCTGCACTTGTCGGCACTGAGGCCTGTAACCCTCAGGTTCCTTACAGGTCCGGGGACATCCAGGACATTAACGTTGGCGTATGCTGTGAAGGTGCCAGCCGGGTTAGTGGCAGTGATGATATATTTTCCGGTGTCAGTGCGTCTGGACTTGGTCATGAGGAACTTGGAGTAGTCGGGCCCAGAGTCATAGCTGATTCTAGGGTTGTCTCCAACAGCCTTGTCTTTCGTCCATTTGACTTCAGGCGGGGGTTTTCCTCTCAGGCCGGCCTCCATCCTGACCGACTCTCCAACCATCACTGTCAGAGCTCCAGCCAGCTTCAGGTCAATGACAGGCTTCTGGATCTCCTCCTTAACCACTATATCAGCAAGACTCACCCAGGTACTTTCACCTCCCTCATTAACAGTCTGCACCCTGGATAAGAAAATAAAATATTTATTTATTTTAAAGACACTTACATTAGACAGGTAAATATTCAAGGAGGCACCATGCAAAACAAACAGTAAACGCAGCAACATACCTGAAGGTGTACGTCTGATTCTCGACACACTTGTCAGCCAGGAAGAAGGTATCGGTGAGAGTGCCAGTGTTGAGTTTCGCCCACTCCTCAGCATCTTTGACTTTGCACTCCAGGTTGTAGGAGAGGTTGGGGCTTCCACCATCATAGTCAGGCTTCCTCCATCTCAGATAGACATAGTTCTTACCAATGTCAGTGGCTCTGAACTTCTCAGGCTCACCAGGCTTTTCAATGGGGTCAATGGCCATCAGAGGAGTCTTGGTCTCAACAGTTGGTCCAGGTCCTAACTTGTTCTCCGCACAGACACGGAACAGGTACTCATGGCCCTCCATCAGTTTCGTCTTGATCTTGCGATTTGTGCAGTTGGAGGAGATCATAGACCACATGCTAATGCTAGGCTCACGGCACTCCACAATGTAGTTTGTGATCTCAGATCCACCGTTGTCTGTAGGGGCCTCCCAGTTGATCATGCATGAATCCTTGGTTGAATAGGTAATGTGCAGGCTCTGGCACTGGCTGGGTCTGTCTAGCACATTGACTGTGATTGTGCAGGAGGCTTCGCCGCCTACATTTGAAGCCTTAAGGACGTATTTGCCATGGTCGGCTCTTGTGGCCTCCTTAATCTTCAAGTGGACCAAGGGGAAGTTCTGAGTGATGGTGACGCGTTTGTTGGTCTCCAAAACTGTCTCCTCCTTTGACCAAATTACCTCGGGGTCAGGACGGGCCTTAATGTAACCAATAATGTTGATGTTGTGTCCGGCACGCACAGTGACACGCTCTCTGCAGGAGGCCTCCATCTCTATCTCTGGAGGGATGAGGATATCCTGTGTAGTGATGGACTCTGGGACTTCTCTGGGTTCTCCATCTCCGATCATGTTTGAGGCACAAACTTTGAATCTGTAGGTCATGCCCTCTTCCAGTCCCTGCACCCTATAGGCACACTGCTTGACGAGGTCTTCCAGGTTCACTTTTTTCCAATCGTCAGTATCTGCTTTCTTCATTTCCACATTGTAGCCCAGGATGGGGCTGCCGCCGTCTTTATTGGGTTTGGTCCAGACCAGGTCTGCAGTGGTCTTGCTGTAATCTTTAACTCTGGGGTTCACAGGTGGACTTGGGACAGTGATAGGCCTGCAGGGCTTGCAGGGGTCAGAGATGGGGGAGGGTCCACTGTAGCCAGCGATATTCTCAGCAAACACTCTGAACTCGTACTCATTGCCCTCAAACAGACCCAGGACTCTGTACCTCAGTTCCTTGCAAGGTGTCTTATTGACACGGATCCATTTTCCTCCCGTGTGTCTGCGCTCAATGATGTAGCCATTGATCTGGCTGCCGCCATCAGACAGGGGCATGGTCCAGCCAACTGTGACAGCGTCTTCTGAGATATCAGAGGTCTGTGGCTTACCAGGCTGACTAGGTGGCATGAAGGAGTGCTCAGCAACAGTGGGCTTGGTCTCCAGAGGAGCACCAATACCCATCTTGTTCTCAGCACGAATGCGAACCACATATTCCACTCCCTTCTGCAGGCGGGTTATCCTGAGCTGGGTAGCGAGGCTGCCTGAGATTACACCTCCCCAGGTCTCCTTGCTGGACTCCCTCTTCTCCACAATGTAGTTGGTGACAGGGCTGCCACCATCATCCTTGGGAGGACGCCATTCAATTATCATCGAGTCAGGAGCGACTTCCAGGATGTTGGCAGGTCCAATGGGAGCAGCTGGAACATCCAGGACACTGACGTTCAAGGCCACTGTCTTGGTTCCAGCTGGGTTGGACACAGTGAGCAAGTAGGTGCCAGTGTGGTTCCTTGTGCATTCAGTGATGCTGAGCACAGTGGAGAAGTTGTCAGTGTCGATCTTGATGTTGCCCCGGCTGGTGATCTCCTCTCCATCAATGGACCACTTGGCAGTAGGAACAGGGATTCCTCTCATGATAGCTGGCAGCCTGATGGTGGTGCCGGCCTTCACAACAATGCCTTCAATAAGCTTAACGTCCACCTCAACGATTGGAGGCACTGTGGACATGCAAACAGAGCAGGTCATGCTTTGTGTTTACACTCAAAATCTCAGAAACAGTGAATATTCATGTTGACTGACCTAACCCTAACCCAAATCTACCAATTTAAACGCTTACATCTAATTTCAACTGAGAAACGTATAAAATAAATATATTTGAACAAAATCAAATTTAGACTGTTGAGATTTCATCTTGTATCTCACCCAGTTTCTCCTGGCAGAGGATGGGCACGGTGGTGTCGGGTCTGCTCAGGCCAATGGCATTCTCTGTCTTCACTCTGAAGCGGTAGGTCTTTCCTTCCTCCAGGCCAGTCACATGACTCTCGGGGATGCTGACCATCTTCCACTCATCCCATTCCCTCTCTCCCTCCACCTGATACTCCACCAGGAAGCCTGTTATCTCACTTCCTCCATTGCGGTCAGGCCAGTTCCAGACCAACCACACCTCAGTCTTGTCCACGTCGACATGGTGCAGGTCTTTGGGAGGACCAGGAGGGACTGAAACAGATATTTAGATTTGTACTAGTGAGTTCTTCCCAACACAGACTCAACCTTTCATGGTTCCAAACAAGAATCTGTCTCTGTTTGTTTTTACTAATTAAATTTCCAGACATTTATCATCTGTGTAATAACCTTTACTTTTCTTTGATAATTTTAGTTTTTTTGTTTTAAAACTGTACAGACTAATAAACATGAATCTGTTGATTAACCATGCTGTTACTCACAGAGTGGGTTCATCGCCTTGATGGCCTTTGGCGTCTCAACGTACTCGCTGCGGCCGTACTGGTTCTCAGCAGCGACTCTGAACGAGTAGGATGTGCCCTCCATCAGGTGCTTCAGCATCATGCTGCGTTTCTTGGATGTGGAGCAGACGGGGACCCACTGAGTGGATGTTGTGTCTTTCTTCTCCACCACAAAGTTTGTAATGCGAGTACCGCCGTTGTCTTCTGGGTCCTTCCAGGAAAGGTAGGCAGAGTCACTTCTGACATCCGATACCCGGAGGTGCTGGATGGGTCCAGGTTTGTCTGAAGAAAAATGAGGAATGTCACAAAGCCGCTGAGTCTGACTTTCATTTCTCACGCTCATGTATTTAAGTTCATAATTATTTTGTGGATTCTTACCGAGGACCAGCACAGTGCAGGTGACTGTCTTGGATCCGGCTGGGTTCTCCACATTCAGGGTGTAATCTCCACAGTCACCACGGTGACAGAACCTCATCTCCAGCTTAGTGCCTGCTTGGTTGGTGTCAATGTCCGCCCTGGTGGGAACCTCAGCCTCATTCTTCTTCCAGGTTACCTTGGGGAACGGGGCACCTTTGATGGCTGCCATCAGAGTGATGTGAGTGCCGCACAGGGCCTTGATCTCTCGGGTCATTGCGGCATCCAGAATCAGCTCTGGAGGCTCTGAGGTGGTGACGAAGGTGAAGAGAAAGGACATGAGCGAGATAAACAGACAAATCACAAGGCATTCATTCTGTAACGGAGAAGGTGTTTCCGATGATACCGAAACAAAGACATACCAAGTCTGTCTTGCACTCTGATTGGCTCTTTCACATTAGCTGGGTCAGACTCTCCAGCAGCGTTGACGGCCATGACTCTGAAGCGGTAAAGACCGCCATCATCCAGGTGGATCACCTTAAATTTGGTCTCCTGGCAGGAGTCTGGAGTCTGGTTCACCTGGAGACAACAGAGGGAAAATGTTCAATGATTTTCGGAGCGATTACAACGACGCAGTGCAAAGGTCACAGGTTAAAATTCATGGTAAATAAATGAACTGCCTGACCTTTTGCCACTCCTCGTCTCCAGCCTTCATGAACTCCACCAGGTATCCAAAGATCTTTCCTCTTCCGGTGTCAGTGGGCGGGTCCCAGGACAGAGTCGCCGACTCCTTGGTGAAGTCGATGGCCTCGAGGTTCACTGGTGGACCAGGTTTCACTGCGGCACAGGACATTAACAAAGTCTTGTAGTTCATTTCTATATGTAGTCAATATTTACAATAAAATGAAGCAATGGTGAACTCACCTATTGGATCTTTGGCAAAGACGGGTTTGGATGGTGGACTTGGGTCGCCGGCTCCCACCTCGTTCTCAGCACTGACTCGAAACTCGTACTCACAACCTTGTAGCAGCTCCGTTATGCAGTACTCCACCTTCGGATGGATTTTGTCCGTGTTGCATCGCACCCACCTGGAAGCAGAAATACGACATTTATCAGCCACAGATAAATGAGTTTATATTTCATTGACTTTTGACCAAAAGGAAATTGTAACCAGGAGACATCAAGTAAAACTCGTTTATAACTTATAACATAAGATACACATTTCTATTTACTTTTACTCTTTTCAAATGAATTAATTAGTTGAAAATAAAGAAGAGAAAATTAATTTACAATAATTCTGATGATCAAGTTTTTATTTACCCTCAATATGGAGATCTTAGTTTTTTTATATTTCTTATAAATAAATGTCAATGTAAATAAACTGAATATTTGGGGTTTTGGACAAAACAAGAGTTTGAATATGTAAATTCAGATTCTTTCTTATGTTTTTCCGTTTCAACAGATAAAAATAATAATCACTAATTGAGCTTTAACCAGTTTGAAATGTGTCGTGTACCTGTTGGCCATGGTCTCCTTCCTCTCCACGATGTAGCTTGTGATGGGTTTTCCTCCGTCTGCAGGTGGTTCCCAGCTGATGAGGGCGGAGTCATGGTAGACCTCTTTCACTGTGGGATGTTTAGGAGCGTCAGGCACCTCTGCGATGGAAATAAAAAAAACACAAACGTGAGACGCAGCGCGACACTTCATCTTGATGACGTGTGGTAGGTGGAGTCCAAACATCTGTGATCAGGGAGTCACTTACTGAACACGTCTCTGGCCTTGCTCTCTGCAGACAGGAGCGGCTCGCTGATGCCGTAGATGTTCTGAGCCATGATCCTGATGATGTAGTCCCGACCCTCGATCAGCTTCGGTACCTGAGGAAACAAAGAGATGTCAGCACTGAAGAGTTTCTGTCCAGTTTCCGGTTGTGAAAAAATGAAATCATTGATGAAACCTGAAAAACGTCATATTTATAGATCATATATTCACAGATCAGGTTGTGGAGACAGTTTATCTCGGAACAGTTTGGCATCATGCGCTCACCCTGCAGGACGTCCTGGTGCAGGACGCGGTGACGGGCATCCACAGGTCTCTGTTGGTGTCTCTCTTCTCGATGATGTAGTTGGAGATGGCGCAGCCTCCGTCATCCAGAGGCGCGTTCCAGGAGATCACCATGTAGTTCCTGTAGACCTCATTAAAGACCACAGGTCCCTCTGGAGGCTGAGGACGGTCTGACAGGAAGAAGCATTCATACAGGTGAGTCTCTAAAAGAGATCTTTTTTATATTTAACCTTAATACCGCTGCAGACTTGATAAGGACAATCCTCTTTCACTAACTTTCCTTCACCGGTACATGACTACAGAGACTCACCGACCACAGTGATGGTGCAGATTCCTGTGCGAGCTCCGGCGGCGTTCTCCACGCTGACGCAGTAGCAGCCGCTGTGCTCTCTCTTGGCTTTGCTGATGTTCAGGCTGAGATGGCGGGCGGTGCTGTGGAGGTTGATCTCCTCATCTGCCTTCAGCTCTTCGTCGTTCTTCTTCCAGCTGATGGTCGGGGCCGGTTTGCCACTGTAGCGTCCCGACAGTGTGCAGCTGTCTCCAACCTTCACCATCGTCTTGTCTCTGAAGTCCAGGCCCAGAGTGGGAGGTTCTGAGGGAGCGAGGAGGGGCAGACAAGGGATCGTATCAGCGTCTTCACAGTTTATATCTGGGACCCTGATGCTGGTCACATCATCAGTCTGCTGTCGTGTTGTGTCACTCACCGATCTCGTCCTTGCACTGCACCGGTTTGGTGGCAAAGGACGGTTTCCCTTGTCCCACCTGGTTGATGGCAGAGACTCTGAACTCATGGCTCGATCCGTCCTTCAGCCCGGTCAGTGTGAACTTCCTGTCCATCAGTTTGTCCTCGGCACCTACGCGTGTAAAGTTGTCACGGCCGGCCATGCGGGACTCAAGGACGTATTCGATCACCTCAGCGCCGCCATCGTACTTGGGCGGTCTCCAGGCTACAGAGATGGAGTCCTTGGTAACTGCGGTGACGAACAGGTCCTCTGGACGCTCAGGGACGGCTGCAGAAGACAAATGTGATAAAACATGTTAGACGACATGTCAGCAGCAGTTTGTGCATTGTGTGTGTGTGTGTGTATGACGTACAGATGGGGTTCTTGATGAGGACCATCTTGTCCGTCTCGATGAATGGTCCCATGCCGATGATGTTCTCGGCTGCAATCCTGAAGAAGTAGCCTTTCCCGTCAATGAGTCCCTGAACCACAGCGTTGTTCCTCGTCACCGTGTAGGACACCGAGGTCCAGCCCATGCGGTCCGACTCCCTCTTCTCGATGATGTAGTTGGTGATGGCCGATCCACCATTGTCCTCGGGGGAGCACCAGGTCAACTTACAGGAGTCGGTGGTCAGGTTCTCACCAGCGAAGGGAAGACCAACGGGTCCAGGGACGTCTGGTCGAGCAAGACGGAGGCAGAAAATAAAATTTGTTTAGCGATAGAGTTTCTTTTGATTCTTTTGTCCTAAATATCAAACTAGAGGTTTTATTTTCTTGTCTTTTTTTTGTTGACGTTTCTAGTTGATTGACATGAAAAGTAATTGGCACCTACTTTGATCACTGTTCTTCGATTAATTAAGAAAATAATCAGATCAATTATTAGCGACTCTAAATCCTACTTTTTCTGAAAGCATCAGTACGCTGACTCACCCAGGACTTCGACCATGACGGCCTTCTTCCTCTCTCCTCCCTCATTCTTGGCACACAGGGTGTAGATTCCCTGGTGCTGGCGTCTGCAGTTCTTGATGACCAGCGAGTTGGAGATGCCCGTCGTCTCCACCACGGCCTCTTTGGGCACCTCGGCATCATCTCGGCACCAGGTGATCTGCGGGGCGGGTTTACCAGACACGTAGGCGATGATGCGGATGGTGGCTCCAGCGTGGACCACGATCCTCTCCTTCACCGAGGCGTCCAGGTCCATCTCAGGAGGAACTGGACGAGAAAGCAGACAGTTAGCTCGTCAGAGACACTTGCTGCTCGGCTGGTGCAGGTTAGTGTTTGGAGGATGAATCTTACTTGTTCTGTCTTTGAGTTCGATCAGCTCTGACACGAGTCCTGCATCTCCCACTCCGGCAGCGTTCACGGCTCGGACTCGGAAGCAGTACAGACCGCCTACCTTCAGGCCATCCACCACAAACCTGGTTCCTCTGATTTCTGTTTCCTTTGCCTGGAGACAGTTTGATCAGATATGAAACTTTGCTGGGAAACAAACTGAATCGCTTCAGTACTTCAGCAACTGCCCTTCAACTTAAATCAGCATATTTCTGAAATGAACACTGATTTAGAGATATATCTTTTTTTATTCTATGTACATTTTCTTCAAAACGACACATTTTCACCATCAACAGGACGTCACTGACATTCTTTTTATTTTTTTTACCTTGGTCCAACTCTCCTCGGGCTCCTTCTCCTCCTCGGCTTCGCTCAGCAGCAGCCTCCTCTTGGCTTTCTTCTCCTCCTCCTCCTTATTCACTTCCTTGAACTCTACGATGTAGCCAGTGACCTTTGACCCTCCGTCCACCAGAGGAGCGACCCACTCCAGCTCCACTGTTGACCTTGTCCAGTCTATCACCTTCGGAGTCGGTGGTCCGGGAGGTTCTGAACAAACACAGATGCAGAAATCAGCGTCATCAGAGCAGATACTAAAATGTCTTCGCTCTCATTGGCTGGTCTGTAGCTGGAGGGAGGTGCTCTGCATTGCCAAAGTGTGTGATGATAAAATGATAAAAATCTTTATTGCTGTGACAGGTGAAAACATCTGTATCTTACTGATGGGGTCTCTGCAGAGGACAGGGTCGGAGGGGACACTGGGGAGACCGCAGCCAGCAGCGTTGACGGCGATGACCCTGAACTGGTACAGGGCACCGTCTAGCAAGCCAGTGACGTCCCAGCTGTTGCCCAGTGGCAGCGCTCGGATCGGGTCGTGTGTAACACGGGCCCAGCGCTTGGCGGTGGTCTCCTTCTTCTCTACGAAATAGCCAGTGATGGGGGAGCCGCCGTCGTACTTTGGCTCGTCCCAGTTGACGGTCATCGACTCGAGACAGACCTCAGTCACTGTCGGTTTGTCACACTGACCCGGGACGGCTGCAAGGACGATTCATCAATAATCAAAACCTCACTCAGTATAAAAAGTATAAATCTTCCAGCTTCTGATGATGAAACTTACTGAACAAGTTTCTGGCCTTCTCCGCCGCGCTGACTAGGGGAGGCCCAACTCCGAACTTGTTCTGGGCCATGACTCGGAACTCGTACTCATGGTTCTCCGTCAGACGGGTCACCACATACACGCACTCTTTGGGGTCGTTGGAAACGTGCACCCAGGACTTCCTGTTGTCCTCGCGCTTCTCGACCACGTAGTTGGTTATCTTGGATCCACCGTCGTCTGTGGGAGGGTTCCAGGCCAGACCGATCCGGTCTGCAAACACCTCGGTCAATGTGATTGGTGCGACGGGCTGGCCAGGAGGTCCTGTGGCGGGATGTCAACATCAACATTTTTTAAAACTGTAACTTGGTGAATTCATGTTTTTACGTCATGTTGCTGAAACATAAACATGTTGAATATTCAGATCACATGTTTCTCACCCAGCACTGAGAGCTTGATGTCCTTGGTGACAGTGCCCAGGCTATTTCTGGCCGTCAGGCTGTAGAGGGCGCTGTCGTGCCTGCTGGCCTGCTGGATCAGCAGCGTGCATTTGTCCTGCGTCACCAGTTTGCTGATGTGCTGGCCGTACTGGACGGCAGCCTTCTCGTCAGGTTTGGCCAGGCTGGCCATTTGCCAGGTGAGTGTGGGGAACGGACAGCCGCTCACCTTCGCCACCACGCTGACATCACAGCCCTCCTCGCCCTCCATGGCCTCACGTAGCTCGATGGTGGGAGCACCTGCAAAAAAGGGCATGATTTACGAAAATGACCAGAGGTGTTCGTGTTGGAACCTGATTCAGGATTTCTGTCAACAGTGATGTGAAAATATTTAGGTTGTAGCCTGCGATTGGCTGAAATGCCGTCACTCACGTGTTTGATCCTTGATGAACATGGGTCCGATGGTGGCGGAGGGTCGGCTGGGTCCGGCAGCGTTCACAGCTTTCACCCTGAACTCGTATTCTCCTCCCTGCAGACGACAGTGACATCATCACGTGTCAACGTCACATCTGGTTTCATTGATGTTTCTCTCTTTAGTTACCATTAATTAAAATTCTTATTTAAAACTAGCTGAATGTATAAACATTTCAGGTATATTTTTCAAATTTTACTGCTTTTCTTCCTTGTTTTACAAAGCTGAGTGACAGAGTTGTGATCTTTCACAGGACGTAGAGCAAACCTCCTTCAGGTCCTCCACCACGAAGACGAGCTCCTCAACATCTCTCTTGTTGCACTGTTTCCACGTCTCCTTCTCTTTGCCGCTGGTGTCCCAGCTCAGACGCTCAATGATGTAATGCTTCACCGGGGAGCCGCCGTTGTTTTTTGGCGCCTCCCAGCTCAGAGTCATGGCCGACTTTGTCACCAGGTTAACCTTCAGCTTGGTGGGGGGGTCGGGGGGGTCTGAGGAAGAAGAGGAAGTTAGAAAAGTTCCACTGAGGTTTTTTGTTATTTGTGTGGTTACAATAAGTGGGTGTGTCCTCACAGATGGGATCTCTGGCCCGAGCAGGTTCCGTGGTGATGGTGAACGGACCAAATCCGAGTCTATTCTCAGCTCGGACCCTGAACAGGTAGTCCTGACCCTCCAGAAGACCTGGCACCACGTACGCCTGACTGGCACAGGCTGCGTTCACCTGATAACAAACCAATCCACTCATCAGTTCATCATTCGACTGATAGTTCTTCTTCTTGTAACCGATTTGATTATTTATTTTGAACTTTTGAGAAAGAAATCTGTAGAAACTGTGGAGTGTTTGAAACATGTGAACTAAAGTAACAGTGGAGTGGGCGCCGCAGCGTTCACCTTGGTCCAGGCCTTGTCAGTGACGCTTCTCTTCTCGACGAAGTAGCTCTTAATTCTCTCTCCTCCGTCGTTATCGGGCAGTTTCCAGATCAGCCTCATGGTAGCCCGGGTTATGTCGGTGACCCTCAGCTCCTTTGGAGCCCCGGGGACGTCTGTGCGCAGGAGAGAAATCAAGTTAAACGTCAAAGAACAACATCACAAACTGAAACTGCTAAAGAAACAGAATCAGAAAAACTCTGTCAGGTCTGAGGACGAACATCTGAACGTATCCCGGGTGGAAGACGATAAAAAAAGAAAACAGACGTACCAAGGACATTGACTCTGACGTTCACGTGTTTCTGTCCGGACTTGTTCTTTGCAGTGATGGTGTAACGTCCGGAGTGGCTCCTCAGACTCACGGGGATGATCACGACAGACGTGGTGTCAGTGGACTCGACCTGAAAACAGAAAGACAATGAGACTGAATCTTTTCATCCGTCACTTGTACGATGATATTTTGCGGTGACGTGAGGAGCTGGAGTCGATCCCAGCTGCTCAGATCATCGTCAGATCATCACAAGGCCGAGCAGGATCAAACCCTGAAGCTTCTGACTGAGACACGAGCTAGAAACTGCACCAACATGGCGCTGACATGAAAACATCTGACTTTTAAAGATGTTTTATTAAATGTACAGTTAAAGTAAATAAACACAGTAGAGCAGAACTTCTTTTTTCAGGAAACACATTTTTTATCTTGAAGAAAATCATCAGGATTTTAGTTTTGATGAAATGATTGTTCTCACCTCGGAGTCGACGGGCAGCGTGTGCAGTTTGTTTTTCTTGTGGGACTTGGCTTTGCCATCGAAGTCCCAGGTGACCTTGGGATCTGGGCGGCCCTTAATGGTGGCGGGGATCTTGATAGGATCACCGGCACGGATGTAGAGCAGGTCGTCGACAAGCACGTCAATGGAGATGGACGGTCCGACTGAAACATTAGAGGTGACGTTGGTGAAGGACAGAGACAGACACACAGGAAAACATCTGGACACTGATGAGATTTATTTATTTGTTGTAGTGAGACTTTCAAGATGGACGTACGCTTGATATCCTCGACCAGAACCTCGTCGGTGCGGGGGCTGGGGTCGGACTCGCCGATGTCATTGACAGCGATGATCCTGAAGCGATAGCCTTTCATCTCACGGAGGCTGGGCACTGTGTACTCAGTGGTGGGGTGAGTGGTGTCAGGGTCGTTCACCGTCATCCACACGGAGGAACCTTCATTCTGGATCTGGATGATGTAACCTTTGATGGGACTTCCCCCGTCGCTCGCCGGTGGTTTCCAGGTCAGAGTGACGTTGTGCGTCGTCTTATCAGCCACCTCAGGAGCAGCGGGCATGCTGGGAGGAGCTTGAGAAGGAAGCAGCACAATCAATCATCAGAAACGAAAATTCATCATTTATCTGAGGATGAATCATTTGATAGACACCTGATGCTTATTAAAAAAGCCGATTGTCTTTTACTCACAGATCGGGTTGATGGCGAAGGCAGAGTCGGACGGTCCACTGAACGGTCCAGTTCCTGCAGAGTTGAAGGCAGCAACTCGGAACTCGTACTCAGTTCCTTCAAACAGACGAGTCACCTAAAAGACACAGAGAAAGAATGAACACCCACATTATCTTAAAGCTCTTTATTATAACAACAAGGTCTGTGATGGCTTTAAAAAGTCTGGTGAAGAACAGAAAGAAGAACAGCATACAAGGTTTGCGAGGAACCTTCCTGATGATCAGAGATAAAGCATCTTAACGCTCTGTGGAAGATTATTAAAAGCCTGAAGTGGATCTGCCTTCTGGACGGAGACCGAACACGTTAACTGTTCTTCCTTCAGATCTGTGGGTCTGTTTGGGTTTCACCTGATGTTTTATCTCAGTGTGTAGGAAGGACGCAAATTGAATTTGAATACAGACCCTACATTTGCTAGTTGAAACGATTGTTACCGCAGTGAAAGCTCACCTGGTACTCCCAGCCTTTCGTGCCCCTCTTGGTGACCGGCCCCTTGTTGGCTTTGGCCCAGTAGCTGGTGCCTTTCTCTCTCTTCTCCGGCCAGTAGCCAATAATCATGGAGCCGCCATTGTCCCTGGGAGGCTCCCAGGTCAGGGTCATGGAGGTCTTGCTGTATTCCGTGATGGTCGGCTTCTCTGGAGGGCCAGGGAGGCCGAAGGGGTCGGTGATCTGGACCTGCTCTGTCGCACAGGGGTCAGATTTACCATAGCGGTTCTCAGCTCGGACCCGGAACAAGTACGTCTTGTTGGTCTCCAGGTTCCACACCTGCAAGAAGAGGACGTTGTGTTAGAAATGTAGAAATGTTCCTCCTGTGTTGAAGTTGACCGATACTCTTCATCTTATATCTGCTCCTTTTAGGCAACATCATCAGAAAGCACCTCGTGCACTTCCATTGTTACGCAGACGACACGCAGCTGTACATATCTATGAAGCCTGATGAATCCAATCACTTAGTTCAACTTCAGGAACATCTCAAGAACATCAAGGCCTGGTTATATCAAGTGTTGACTTTTTTTAGTTTTTGAGCTATGAGCCCGCCCACTCTGCTCTGCATTGGCCAATCGGCTTGCTCCTCCCTCACTGTGAGGGACAGCTGCCACTCAACAAAATCACATCTGTTTCCTGTCCTGGCTCCTAAACGGTGGACCGAGCTCCCCAGTGACATCAGGACAGGAAGTCCACACGTCTTCCTCCAGACTAAAGACACATCTCTTCAGACCACACCTCGGTTAAGAAGATGATGTCATCGTAAACTCTGGTGTTTATATTAAAAATGAAAAAGTTTAGTTGCACTTACATATATAACTTTGTAGTTTTTTGAAGATAATGTACTGACTTGATTCTTGCTGTTCTGGGTTTGTTTCCTCGTGGTTGAGGCACTTACTGTGAGTCGCTTTGGATAAAATCAGCTAAATGAAATGTATTGATTACTGAACATTTTCTCTGCTCTCAGTTTTATGTTTTTCACAGCACGTAAAGAGACGTGAAGACGTCATAACGAGCTACGACATGAGGTAGAAGACAGAGTCCCCGACGTTCTGCTGCAAGTTCTAAATATGTTTTTATTTTAGAAGCATTTAAACAGGATCACGTAAACAACGTCTGTTTCAGAGAGTGAGAGAAACATGACACATTTGTATTATTAAGATTTTGAGACATACCCTGAATTTCTTCTCAAGGATGCAGTTGGTAACCTCCACCCACTCTGGCTCAGCTGGAGCTTCCTGTCCCTCTTCCAGCTCCGGCTCCTCCGTCATCACTTCTTTCTTTTCAACAATGTAGTTGGTCAGTTCGCTGCCGCCGTCCTCCAGAGGTGCGTCCCAGTGGAGGTAGCAGGACTCCGCCTTGATGTTAGACACCGTCACGTTCCTGGGTGGGAGTGGTCGGTCTGAGGGGAGAACACGAGTTCATTGATTCTGAAACAACTAGTTACTCTTGCACATGAATGTATTTATATTATAATGTTTCCACGCACCCAGCACCATGATGAAGGTGGTGCGTTTGGCTGAGCCCATGTTGTTGGAGGCAGAGACAGTGTAGCTGCCGTGGTCCCTCCTGTTGGCTGCTGGGATGGACAGCGTCGTCTTGGCGTTCATCCTGCCCGTCACCTCTGTTTCCATTAGCAAAGTCTCGGTCGGCTTCACGATGACCACGTCATCTTTGGACCACTCGATCTTAGGGATGGGGAGTCCCAGGATGTCGGCGGGGAGCTCAATGGGTTCGCCCTTTTTCACAGTAATGCAGTCACCCTTGAAGTGCTTCAGCATGTGGACCTCAGGAGACACTGAGACAAGCAGGAAACAAAACAAATCTTAAACTAGAATCACAGTTTCAGTCTACATACATTCTTACGAGGTCACTGTGACCTTTGCCCTCTGAACACTGACATCTAATCAGTTCATTGTCCAAGTGACAACTGGTCAAAATGTGAAGAAATTCCCTATCTTAAGATATCATGTTCAAGAGACAAAAAAACAACTAAACATTTGTAATACATTTTAAGAACGTATTCATGAGATGTCGCGTTCACAAGAATGTGACGGATGAACAACCCGAGAACTCTGGCCACTGGGCGTCGCTGTCGCAGAGGCATAAAAACACTGTCCTAATGGTTTGATCATATAATTCAACAGGACCCCACCTTCATCATCTTGGATGACCACAAGGAGCGGGATAGACGGCTCGCTTTCTCCGATTAGGTTAGCACACTTGATCCTGAA
This sequence comes from Hippoglossus stenolepis, assembly GCF_022539355.2. Taxonomy (NCBI): domain Eukaryota; kingdom Metazoa; phylum Chordata; class Actinopteri; order Pleuronectiformes; family Pleuronectidae; genus Hippoglossus; species Hippoglossus stenolepis. The sequence goes on along the minus strand of NC_061495.1, from coordinate 669,561 downwards.
CTCGTACATCCAGGCGTCTTCCAGCCCCTCCACAGTCATGGTCATGTTGGGGCAGATCTCTGTGTTGCATGGCTCGAAGGCCTGCTGGTCCTGCCTCTTCTTCTCTACGAAGTACCCGATGAGCGGGCTGCCCCCGTCATTACGCGGCGGCTTCCAGGCAAACGAAATGGAGTTCTTGGTGCGCTCAGTGTAATGGAACTTCTCGGGGTACGATGGTGGACCTGCGGCAACATGATTAGTTTACTACGGATCCACTTTTCAAGCCCACTATCATACTGCTCTCAACTCGATCATTTGTGAATCAAAAGATCTTTGGACTCACCCTGCGGGTCCACGGCTGTGATGGGTTCCAGCTCGACGGGCGGCCCCAGTCCATACTTGTTTTTGGCAATAACGCGGAACGTGTACACCTGTCCCTCCACGATGCCAGCACACTCGCACTTGGAGGAGATGGTTTCAAAGGGCTGCCTCCACGTGTGCATCTTGCCGTGTTTTCGCTCAACGATGAAGCCCAACAGGTCGCTGCCTCCGTCATCCACAGGGTCATCCCAGTTCAGGAAGATCATCTTACGAGTGACGACAACAGGCTTCAGGTCCGTGACCGGTCCGGGGACGTCTGAGGATAAAACAACATTGTGTTCATTTTTATTTCAAGTTAACGGTTTTATAATCAGGTCCTGCTCTGACGTTCCAGACTTCAACTCACCCACAACCTCCACTCTGGTCCAAGCAGCCTTTTTTCCACTAGGGTTCATAGCAGAGATCATGTATTTGCCGCAGTCCTTCCTCTGGACGTTGTTGATTGAAACAACGCTGTCGTTGCCTTCAGTCAGAATCTCCACACGGTCTTTGTCGGGTTTACCATCATCCTTGGTCCAGGTGAGGGAGGGGTAGGGTTTACCTGTCACTGTAGCGGGAACACGAAGGATCTCTCCGGCTCTGATGACCAAGCCATTCTTGACGGACAGGTCCAGTTCAATCACTGGCAACTCTGAGGAGGGAAACCAAAACAGAGATCAACACCAATTAAGATCAGATTTGAGCGGATTAAAACAGTCTTCATTTTTTTGAACTGTCTTGTTGAGGAATGTTTTTTCCAGACCTGCAGGATTCCTGACGAACACAGACTCTGTGAATCCTGGCGCTCCCTCTCCGGCTGCGTTGCAGGCGATGACTCTGACCATGTACTTGGCTCCCTCACGGACTCCGTAGACAGTGAATGCCCGGTTCTTCCAGGGACGCTCTGTGGACCTGGACCAGTCCTTGGTACCGGCCATGGCCTGAAGACCACCACAGAACAAAGAGGAAGAACACAGTTTAATTCAGGTCTTGAATAAATTGTGATCCGACAGTGGCACAGGAATCTGAAATCAAATGTGAGCGCAGTTGAAGCAGCAGAGACGACTCAATGGTCTGACCTTGTCCACGTGGTACCCCAGGATCTCTCCTCCACCGTTGTCTGCAGGTGGGTCCCACTCCACGTTGATGGAGTGGTCAGTGGTGTCCGCCACTCGGGCGACAGGTGGTCCAGGAGGTACTGCAGAGGACGGGACACATAACTTTGAGACTGACTGTATTTACATGAACATAAATAGCCTGTTCATAAGTCTTGATTCTGTAAACAAGGTATTTGTGGATTCATTCCACAGAGTCGTATTTAACACAAAGTTCAGTTTACGTACAGATCGGAGCTTGGGCTGTTTTGGGTTCGGACGGGACGCTGAACTTTCCTGGGCCGGCTTGGTTTTCAGCTGCCACCCTGAAGATGTAAGTCAGGCCCTCGAACAGACCTTCAACGTTCAGCTCAGTGTCGGGGACGATGTTCCTGACGACCAGGACAGAAAAATTACACTCAGAAAACATTCAAGCTGAAATACTTTGAATCTAATTTGAGTCCAGGAAGTAAACGGGATCCGTCTGCGTTTCCTCACCTGTTAACACGTGTCCAGTGTGAGCTGTTGATCTCGCGACGCTCCACCCAGTATCCCACGATGGGGCTGCCGTGGTCGTTCGGCGCGTTCCAGGTGACGAGCATGCTGTGGGCTGTGATGTCATCGATCTCTGGCTTCTCAGGAGCCTCGGGAGGATCTGAGGCCGACCGAGAGGAGCGGGGAAAGAGTGAGGCTCAATTTATGTTTTTTTTACTTCATGTTTCTGTTTATGTATCTTGAGTTCAAAACTTGAATCAACATCTATGTATGTGACAAATTTCATTTTACTTTTATTGAATTGAATTTGATATATATCTGCTGTTTGTCTGACTAATAATAAATGACGTTATACCGAAAGGATTCTTGGCGATGAGTGGTTTGGAGACGCAGGCGGGTCCAGGACCGAACTTGTTCTCGGCCACGGCCCTGAATATGTACTCCTTCTTCTCAATGAGTTTGGGCACCAGGTATCTGCATCCTCTCAGTGTGGTGGTGACACTGCTCCAGCCAAACTCCAGCTTCGAGTTGTCCTTCTTCTCCAGGGTGTAGTTGAGGATCTCGCTGCCGCCATCATCCAGAGGAGGATCCCACTTGCAGACCACAGAGTTCTTCCTCACCTCCTCGAATCTGAAGTTGACAGGAGGACCTGGAGTATCTGAGGAGAGCGAACAGGATTCAGACTTCATAAATAAAAGATGGATCCTGAACCGGCTGGACAATTCACAGAATGTCAATCACGGAATTTTATAATAAAATGGAAACAGAAACTAATTCTTACCGAGCACGTTGACCTCGCAGGTTGCCGAGGCAGTGCCGTGGTCGTTCTCCAGCTTCACCATGTAGACGCCGTGGTCGGCGCGGATCGAGTCCCTGATGACGATGGAGGAAGCACCTCTGCGGTGATTGTCGATGGCCAGACGCTCGTATATTGTTGGGTAGTCAGACTCCTCCACTTCCGGCTCTGCTGCCTCCTCCTCCTTCTTTTTCTCCTCTTCTTCTTTCTTCTCTTCTCCTTCCTTCACCTCTCCCTCCTTCTTCTCCTCCTCTTTCTTCTCCTCCTCTTTCTTCTCCTCCTTCGTCTCCACCTTCTTCTCCACCTTCTTCTCCACCTTCTTCTTCAGGGGCTTTTCGGGCCTCTTGCGGAGCGGCTCGGGCCGGATCACCTGGTTGTTCCAGTACCAGGTGATCTCAGGGTACGGCGAGCCGGAGATGTTGGCGTCTAAGCAGATCTCGCAGCCTCGTTTCACGTTGAGACCTGACTGCAGGCTGCCGCTCAGGAAAACCTTCGGAGCACCTGAGAGAGAACATAAGTCAAATTATCAAAACGTTCAGTGGAGAAGGTGATGGCTGCAACTTGTCAGTTTGAGTTTCTGTAAAACCTTTCTTACCAACAGTGTCCGAGACCTTCACGAATAGCGTGCCGCGTGACGGCTCGCTGACCCCGGCTGCGTTTTCGGCTCTGACTCTGAAGGCGTAATTCTTTCCCTCCGTCAGTCCTCTGACGGTGTAGGACACGACGGGCACCAGGAAGTCGTTGCACCTCTCCCACTTGTCCTGGCCCTTTTGTTGCCTCTCCAGTATGTAGCCCATGATTTTCGCGCCGCCATCATACATGGGAGGCTTCCAGGTCAGAGTGATGGTGCTGGATGTGGGGTTGTGGGTCTCCACGTCCACCGGTGGGTCGGGAGCATCTGAGACGAGAGACGGATCTCAGTTAGAAATCTCTTAAAACTTTCACTGTGAGAGCAATGGAAGATTCTGTTGAGCCTGTGTCGTGCTGTTCATGAAGGAAACTGATCATTGGTGGAATGTTCCTTTAATAATCAACAAAACATGTGTCAAGCAGATTTCTCTCACGTTTCTGGTCCTCTGCGATGACTGGGTTGCGGAGCTCGATGAACTCTCCTCCTCCGATCTTGTTGACGGCCTGGACTCTGAAGTAGTACTCTCCGTTAGGGATCAGGTCTTTGACGTTCCAGCTCAGCTTGTTCTCTCCGGACATCATGTTGACGTAAGTCCTCCTGCCAGCCTCACGCCGCTGCACATGCACAAACAAACTTCTTTCACGCTCTGATGTCACAGTTAAAACCAGTGCTGACTAACCCTAACCCAAAAATTGAAAAACCCTTCGGACCTGCATGACGTAGTGAAGAATCGGGCTGCCGCCGTCGTAGTCTGGAGGATCCCAGGACACTTTGCAGGAGCTCTTTGTGATCTCAGAGGCTGTGATCTCCTTACAGGGACCAGGAAGACCTGAACACAGAAGTGAAACAAGTGTGAAAAAAATGATCTGCGTGACGGAATCTCTTGGATAAAATAAAATCTGTGAGCGTCTCCACACCGATGACTTTGACGTTGATGGTGGCGCTGGCGGCTCCAAGTTTGTTCTCCAGAGTGACTTTGTACACGCCGGCGTCAGCGTGAAGGCTGCTCTCGACCTCCAGGTGACAGGAAGTGTACTCCTTCCTGTGCAACCGAAACAATCCCATCAGAACTGCAACACTGACCATGAACATTAAACCACAACAGCCTGATTCACTGTGTTTTACATGACAGACAAATGAAATCTCTCTGGGTTTCAAACCGTGGCTCGGGAAATAAATACTTCATATTGCGACGAATGAAAATTTAAACCAAACAAAGAATTCAAAGGTTGAATTTTTCTTTTGGTTAGCGTTTTTGCGATTTAAATATTTTATAATCGATCAACATTTTTAGTGAAGTATTGAAATGTTTTTATTGATGGACGGTCACATTTCAAGTAGTTCAGTCTTTGTCTGTTTGTGATTTAAAATTTTGAATGAATTATTTTTTTTTTATTTGGCTGCAGCTGTAAAAACTGTTAAGAGACGAGTCACTGACCTGAAGCCGAGACGTTCGTCGGCCTTCAGCTCCTTCCCGTCTTTGTGCCAGGTGATTCTGGGTGAGGGGACGGATCTGAAGGGAACTGGGATGTGCATCTTCTCGTTTTCCACGACAACCAGGTCCAGAGTCTGGAAGTCCAGTGTCGGATTACCTGGAAACAGAAAAGATATCTCATTCATTCACTCGCTCCTTTCAGTTTGGTGATTTACATGAAACATTAAGGAGGGCGTTGGACGCTCGTACAGTCGGAGTCTTTGGCGAAGACGTTCTCGGAGATGTCGGAGGGCTCGCTCACTCCGACAGAGTTGATGGCCCTCACTCTCAGGATGTACTCCTTCTCAGGGATCACACCCTCTTCCACACGGTACTTCAGCTCCTTCACTGGACGAGAGTTGACCCTCATCCACTTCTCTGTTCCGGCCTCGCACATCTCGATGTGGTATCCAGAGATGGGGCAGCCACCGTTCCTCTGCGGAGGTTTCCAGCCGATGGACAGGAAGTCCCGGCTGGCGCCGGTGATGTGTAGCTCGATGGGTGGAGATGGGACACCTGAGCAAAGCAAGACAGATGGATTTAGACTCTGTGCTCTGAACGTGCGCTCAGCGTTTCTATGCTCATCAGACAACCCACCGGTGGGATCTTCGATTGTGAGGATCTCGGTGGGTTCACTCGGATGTCCGACGCCGGCCTCGTTCTCGGCGCAGACCTGGAACTGAACCTCTGTTCCCTCGATGACGTCGGTCACTCTGTACTTACAGTCCGGACCTGAAGTCTTCCCACATTTAACCCAGCGAGTGCCAAGCTTCTCCTTCTTCTCAACTGAATACCTGGGGGCGGAGTCATATAAACACCTTCAACACTGAGCTTCATCACGACGACTCGTTAGCAACAAGAAAACAGATTTGATGATGAGTCAGGTGACACCTCCAACACTGGACCTTCTTCTTTATTTAACACATATTTCAAACTCATCACTGGAGTTTCTTTACTGTCCCTAGTCAGTGAAAACTAACCTGAGGATGGGTCGGCCACCATCGTTTTTAGGCTCCTCCCACTGAAGGTCCACATATCTTTTGGTCACAGCGGTGACGGCGAGGGCGTACGGAGGCCCAGGAGTGGCTGTGAAAAAAAAACTGAGTTTTCATCACAGTCCTGATTAAAATAAATTGATTTAAATATAAAGTTCATCTCTAACTCACCGAAAGTGTCTTTGGCGAGCACAGAGTCCTCCAGCTCACAGAACGGTCCGACGCCCACCTTGTTCTCGGCGGCGATGCGGAACACGTACAGTGAGCCCTCGTTGAGAGGAGTCACGCTGTACGTCAGCTCCTTGACTGTGGTGTCCACGGCCTGCCAGCCTTTACGTCTGACGTCACGCTTCTCCACCACGTAGTTGGTGATGGGCGAGCCGCCGTCACGCTCGGGGGCCGTCCACTTCATCTCGGCGCTGTTCCTGCTGATGCTCATAACGTTCAACCAGCGAGGAGCAGAAGGAGGACCTGAGGAGAAGAGGAGTGTTAAACCGTTGTTCTCCAGTTTCAGTTAAACATGTTGTATCTGTTCTTTCTCTGGTTCTCACTGAGTCTCTCTTTGCAGAGCACTGGGTCGCTGGGCTCGCTGGGTTCGCTCTCTCCGGCCACGTTAACAGCTCGCATCCTGAACGAGTACTCCTGCTTCTCCATCAGGCCTCTTAGGGAGTGTTCCATTATACTGATGTCCTCTGCCACGCGGATCCAGTCCATGTTGCCACTCTTCAGCATCTCAATGATGTAGCCATCGATCTTTGCTCCACCGTCGTGCTCTGGTTTGGTCCACATCACGAAACAGGAAGTCTTAGCCACGTCCTTCACCGTGGGTTTACCAGGAGGCCATGGAGGATCTGGAAGAAGAATAAGAACTTTTGACTCTGAAAGGATTTTAGATGCGAATACAAAACTACTCTGAGTGGGTGAATGTGTTTGTACCAATTGGATCTTTGACGAGGATCATGTCTGTCTCTTTGCTGGGTTTTCCAGTTCCAGCCAAATTCTCAGCCAGGACTCTAAACTTGTATTTCTTCCTGGTGGGAAGACCTTTGACCCTGCGGAGGAAAACACGTCAACACAGTGAGAATCAGCAGAGTCCAGCATCAAACTCAGTTCAGATATTAGAAGAGATGGACTCACCTGTAGTTGGTGTCCTTGATCGGCAGCTTGTTGCATCTGATCCACTTGTCGTGGTCGGGTTCGTGTCTCTCCACCCAGTATCCTGTAATGGGGCTTCCTCCGTCCTCGTCAGGCTCGTACCAGGTCAGAGTCAGAGAGTCCTTGGCGATGTCCGAAGGCTCCAGCTTGTAAGGAGCTCCGGGAGTGTCTAAGGACAAGACAGGATGGATCAGTATCATCATGGACCTAAAGCACCAGAACCTGAGCTGAAATGGTCCATTAAAGAAACAGCTGGTAAAGACCACTACTGGAGCAAAACATCGTAACTCTCCCTTTGTCTGTGATGATTATAAAAGTCTTTCACAAAAGACACTTCCACGGTGAGTGTCTTCCCACTGGGACAAACCTCAGTCCCGTGGTTAGGTGACCTACCGAAGGGATATCTGGCGATGATGGACGGATGTTCAGCCGCTGGACCAACACCAAACTGGTTCTCTGCGTAGACTCTGAAGATGTACTCCTTGAACTTGACCAGACCCACGGCTTTGTAGGTGGTCTGTTTGATGGTGGAGGACAGACGGTGCCAGATCTCGCTGTCGACAGCTCGGCGCTCGACAATGTAGTTGGTGACTCTGGAGCCGCCGTCATCGCGCGGAGGGTTCCAGGCCAGGAAGCAGGATTCGTTGGTGATCTCAGAGATGTCGAAGGCAGCTGGAGGACCAGGCTTATCTGTGTGAGGGAAGAATATTTCAAATTCAATTATCCTGAAAAAGTTTCTTTGAAAACCTTCTTTGTACCATTTATTTTCTCTTTTGTCAAAAGGTCGTACCGAGGATGTTGACGTCGACGGTGGCTGTGGCGCGGCCGCTGCTGTTGGTGGCTTCAATGATGTAGGTTGAGCTATCGTCTCTCTTGGTCTTGGCGATAGTGACAGTTGAGTGTCCCGTCTTGGTGTCAATGGAAACTCTGTCCTCTGCTTTGAGGACCAGGTCGGCCTTGGTCCACTTCACCCGGGGCTCGGGCTTACCCGTCACCTCAGCGGGGAGTTCAATCTTGCTGCCGGCTTTGGCGGTCAGACCGGCCAACAGCTTGGCGTCCAGATGGATCTCTGGAGGTTCTGCATGGATGACAGGAAGGAGGGTCAGAAACTTAGTCACAACAGAAAATGACAAATGAAAGGAATTAGTTTGTCTTATCTTGTAAGGAAGATGCTCGGGTACCTTTGGGATCAACGGCCTGGATCTCGTCTGTGGCCTTGCAGGGTCGGCCTGCTCCGAGTCCATTCAGAGCTCGGACTCTGTAGGAGTACCACTGGCCCTCGATCAGACCGGTAACCTGGCACTTCAGCTCAGGCACCATGTCCCCGCAGGGCTCCCACTTATCAGTTCCTCTCTGGCAGCGATCGACGTTGTAGCCTCGGATGCCACTGCCACCGTCGTACTTTGGTGGCTCCCAGGTCAGGAAGATGCCGCTGGCGGACTTGTCCCTCCACTTCAAGTTCTCTGGAGGATCGGGCACAGCTGGTGGAGAAATGAGATGGAGAGGTTAGAAAGTTCTTTGACTCACGGTTTCATTAACCAGACATTTTAATCTCTGGTCAGACTCACTGGCAGGAGAGGAGACGCTGACGGGCTCGTCGATGTACGCCGGCTCTCCTGGTCCACACTTGTTGCAGGCGGTTACTCTGAACAGATACTCCTTCCCTTCAACCACGTCGGTGACAGTAAACTCCTGATCCTGGACTCCTGTGGCCACCTGACACACATATCACAGTAGCTCGTCATCAGCATACAAGATTATGACGATATAGTGAACAGAAAATTGTTTAGTTATAACAATGTGAGACATGATTAAAGAACATCAACCATCAGTCAGTCGGCATGAATCTCGTGTCGTACCTTGACCCAGGTCTTGCGGGACACGTCTCGTTTCTCCACCTGGTAGCCTGTCAGAGGACTTCCTCCGTCGTGCTCGGGCGCCTCCCAGCTCAGGTGGACATGCTGCCGTGTCACCTCCAGAACCTTGAAGTCCTTCGGAGCGCTGGGTGCAGCTGGAGGAGAAACAGAGAAACAATGACACCAAATCTTTAGTCAAAGTAAACGCTGTGCTGGTTTCTTCATCACAAACTGATCCGATTAGAAACTATTTAGTCTTTAACGCTGTACCGATGACGTTGACTTCGATCTCTCCAGAGACAGACGTGACGTCGTTCTCCAGCTGCAGGACGTAGATGCCTTTGTCCGGGCGGACGCTTGGTGTGACGATCAGTTCTGTGAATGTGGACTTGGTCATCAGGCTGATTCGCTCATCGGCAGTGGTCAGCTCCTTCTCTCCGAAGGTCCACTTGGCGACGGGGGTCGGGTATCCGGAGATGGGGACTCTGATGCTGAGAGGCTGAGGGACGATGACCTCCAGGCCATTTTTGAAAGCACTCAGGTCAAAGGTCGGACCGACTGGAGAGGGGAGAGAGAGGCATGATGGGAAGTGAAACATTACATGTCACTTATCTTCAACCAGAATATTAAAGAGCGACCGACACAGAGACTCCGTGTTCTTCTCACCATGTGGGTCGTCAGCCAGCAGGGGTCCGTTTACTTTTGATGGGTCAGAGACGCCGGCCGCGTTTTCAGCAAACACTCTGTAGTTGTACTTGGTTCCATATTTCAGACCAGACACCTGAGGTCAAAGGTTACAGGTACAGTGTTGAAACAAAACAAAACAAGTCTGAGTTTTAGAATGAATCTGAATCATGAGGCTGCACAACTAACAGAGAAGCTTTTGACGTAGCCTGACGGGCTAACTTAGCCCCTGTGGGAGAGTTAGGTTGAAACCTTTCAAAGATTACGTCCATTACACATCTGACAGGAAACAGCAAACCAGGAAGAAGCTGAATGAATATCCGTACCTTGTAGAAGAGGTCGGGGCAGAGGCGGGCGTTGCAGCGCAGCCACTTGTCGGTGCCGTCCACACAGCGTTCGATGATGTAACCGGTGATCATGCTACCTCCGTTCCTCAGAGGAGTCTCCCAGGCGAGCTGCACCGAGCTCTTGTTCTGGTCTTGCCAGGAAAGGTTCAGAGGAGGACTGGGACGCTCTGCAGGGTCCAAAAATAAATGATCTCATTAATTCATGTGGAGTTTTATTTTGTATAAATGAAGTTACTCCCAACAGAATGTTTAATTTGTCAATCCTCATGTTTTTCGTCTCACCAATGGGATCCATGATCTTGACGGGCCGCGAGGCGTCGCTGGGTTTGCCGACGCCGGCTTTGTTCTCGGCTTTGACTCTGAAGATGTACTCTTTGTTCTCTATGACATCGTTGATGATGGCGCTGAGCTCGTCGGCCTTGGTCACCTGCACGGGCGACCACTTCACCGACGTGCGGTCACGTAGCTCGATGATGTACGAGGTGATGGGAGAGCCGCCGTCCGACCCGGGAGTCTCCCAGGAGACGGTGCAGCCGAACTTTGAGACATTTCCTACGATCACGTTCAAAGGAGCTTCAGGAACCTCTGTAAGAAAAGAGACAGAAGAAAGTAGGAGCAACATTCTGCTTTTCTGAGAAATGTTGAACGATTGGATTGAACGAATAGATTAAATAATGATAAAATCTTTTTAAAATGTATATACCTATATATAAATATATATACTAATTCATTTTCAATTTACAAATGTCCAAAGAGGGAGGGGTTCCACTATCTAAACCATCTACTGCTCCAATCAAATGAACCTCAAGGATCAATTATCGATCCGTAACTCAAACATTACACAAAACAACACATAAAACCAACTGTGGTGAGAGAAACTAACAAGTACAGTAAAAGGTTCAGTTAGTGAAAATCTACAGGGGTTAATGTGTTAATATATCCATGATAAAAGTGATTTGATGTGTAACTATAGCAAATTGTACATGATGTTATACATTTGATCATTTCAGTTCAGTTAATGTGTTTTCTTTGCTCATCAACTCATTTAACATAGAAATATAAAAAAAACAAAGCAGCTGTTCTCACCGAACTTGTTCTTGGCCTGTACGGGTTTGTCGGTCTCTACGATGGGTCCGCTGCCAACCCGGTTTCGGGCGCAGACTCTGAACAGGTACATGGAGTCTCTGTGGAGGCCGGTCACCGTGTACTCAGGACTGTCGGCCTGCTCTGTGGCCAGCGTCCAGGTCTTTCGCTTCACGTCGCGTCTCTCCACCACGTAGCCAATGACCTTGCTGCCCCCGTCACTCTCAGGCTCCTCCCATGCCAGGCTGACCTCACCATCTGCGGTATCGACCACCTGCAGGTTCTTCACAGGTCCGGGGACGTCTGTGGAGCAAAACCAAAAACTGGTCATGACGACGAACACAAGAACAGATGGTGACACTGGACTGTTTTATTTTGTGTGTAACTTTATTTCATTCTTTTCTATTTAAAGAACTTATGATCTTTCTCTTGTGTCGATTTATTTATTACAAACTCAAAATCTAAAGTAGTCTCCATGACTGAGTGAAGTCTGCCATCTGCTGTTCAAACCAGGTACTGCACTGAAAGTGTCTCTGACACACACACACACACACACCCCCACACACACTTTTAGTATATTTAACTTGTTTAGTTTTTACTTCCTGTCCTGTATTTAGTAGCTTTAATTTTCTTTCCTTCTTTTCTCTACTTAATATTTGTCATTGAGCACCAAACACCAAAGTAAATTCCTTATGTGTTGAAAACCTACTTGGGGATAAATCTGATTCTGATTCAACAGATTAATCCTCATTTATTTCGAATGTACAAGAAAACAAGTGTGTTTCCATTTAGTAGCTTCTCTGGAGCTTTCGATCACATGACCTTAAAACCAGAGTATTTCCTGGTTTGGGCGTTGACCTGCTGTAGTTAACCTGCTGTAGTTGACCTGCTGTAGTTGATCTGCTGTAGTTGACCTGAGTTAACCTGCTGTAGTTGACCTGCTGTAGAGACCTGCTGTAGTTGACCTGCTGTAGTTGACCTGCTGTAGTTGACCTGCTGTAGTTAACCTGCTGTAGTTAACCTGCTGTAGTTGACCTGCTGTAGTTGACCTGCTGTAGTTGACCTGCTGTAGTTGACGCTGTAGTTAATCTGCTGTAGTTGACCTGCTGTAGTTGACCTGCTGTAGTTGACCTGCTGTAGTTAATCTGCTGTAGTTGACCTGCTGTAGTTGACCTGCTGATGACCTGCTGTAGTTAATCTGCTGTAGTTGACCTGCTGTAGTTGACCTGCTGTAGTTGACCTGCTGTAGTTAATCTGCTGTAGTTAACCTGCTGTAGTTGACCTGCTGTAGTTGACCTGCTGTAGTTAATGTCTGTAGTTGACCTGATCTGCTGTAGTTGACCTGCTGTAGTTGACCTGCTGTAGTTGACCTGCTGTAGTTCGCGCTGTAGACCTGCTGTAGTTGACCTGCTGTAGTTGACCTGCTGTAGTTAATCTGCTGTAGTTGACCTGCTGTAGTTGACCTGCTGTAGTTGACCTGCTCTGTGTAGTTGACCTGCTGTAGTTGACCTGCTGTAGTTGACCTGCTGTAGTTGACCTGCTGTAGTTGACCTGCTGTAGTTGACCTGCTGTAGTTGACCTGCTGTAGTTAACCTGCTGTAGTTGACCTGCTGTAGTTGACCTGCTGTAGTTGACCTGCTGTAGTAACCTGCATTTAATCTCTGTATAAAGAGCAGATATGACTCGAGATCCAGTTTTGACGACATCTCACCAATGACGTCGAGGTTGATGAAGGCTTCTCCCTCTCCGTGTTTGTTCTTGATCGTGATCTTGTATCGGCCCTCGTCAGACTTCTTGGGGTCCTTCAGCCGATACTCTGTGCGGTCAGTGGAGGTGTGGATGTCGTCTTTGGGCGGACTCTGGTTGTCGTACAGCCAGTCGGCCTGGGCCTGCGGGTAGGCGCTGTAAGGGACGGCCATGACGATGGGCTTCCCGGCGTCTGTGACGTAGCTCTGGTCCGTGGTCTTTATCTGAGGCACAGCTTGAGGAGGAGGAAGGAGACAGCGTCAGAGTGACAACATCAAACAGACTTGAGCAGAACGATGGCTGATGGAGGCTGCTCCTCGATGGTGGAGAAGTGGTGATGGTGGCGGGTGAAGCTCTTACCTGCCAGCTCCAGCTTGGCCTTGGCGTCTTTGTCCTTGACGATGATTCTGTACTCGCCCTGGTCTCGAGGTCTGATCTCACACACCTGCAGTCTGTGGACTTTACCCTCACTCATCATCTGGTACTTGTCTCCCTGGACGACCGTCATGTTGTTCCTCAACCACTTCACCTCCACTCTGTCCTTGTTCAGCTCCACCTCGAACACGATGTCCGAGCCGGGGGGTTCGAACGCGTCCTGTGGCGGTCTGACGATCTCCACCGGCGTCTCTGTGGGACAGGAAATCATGACGCGGAGGAACAGAGCAGGAACTAGTTCAGACAGAACATTAGGTTCAGTTCTCACCTTCAACAAAGAGTCTGGCTCTGGACCTCTTCTCATCCACACCACAGGCGTATTCACACTCATCATCAGGTCTGCACTCTTTGATACGTAACGTGCAAATCTTTCCGTCTTTTTCAAACTTGTATCTGTAAAAATGAAAAATAAACTGAGTTGAAAAGGGAAACCGGAGTGAGCAGGGTTTATAATTGAGGATGTGATCAGCTGACGTACCTGGGTCCTTCTCTGATCTCACGTCCATTCCTGTACCACTTGACTTCTGCTTTCTCTTTGGTCAGTTTACATGAGAACTCTGCGTCCTCGAACTCGGTGATGGTCTGGTCCTTCAGCTGCATGCTGAAGTCTGTCGGCGCCTCGCTGATGATCAGCTCCGCTGTGGACTTGTTGTCTCCGGCCACGGCGGTGTACTCGCCCTCGTCAGCCAGCGTGCAGTCTTTGATGGTGAGCGTGTGCTTGTCTTGGTCCACTCTGTAAACGACTCGTTTGCTGAAGGCGATCTCCTCCCCGCCCTTCATCCACTTCAGCGTGGCGTTGGGCCTGTTGACCTTACAGGAGAAGCTAACGGTCTTCTTCTCCTGAGTGTCGATGTCCTCCAGAGGAACCATGATCCTCAGACTCTCCTCTGGAGGACAAACAAATTCACGTCAAAAACAATCTCAGACAAAAACACTATCATCACACAAACTTTACCCTGACATCACGATTCAAAGCTGGTTTAAAGAAGCGGTGAAGCTCTGACCTTTGACGGTGAGGTTGCCTGAGCTCTTGGCCTGTTCTCCTCTCTGATTGGTCAGGTTGATGCTGTAGTTGGCTTCATCTCCCTTCTGAGCGTCTCTGATCCTCAGAGAGAAGACGTTGTCTCTCTGGACCATCACATACTTGCTGCTCTCAAACAATGTCTCCTCGTTCTTCAGCCACTTGGCCTTTGCTCCCTCCGTGTTCACTTCGCAGTTCAGGACGACCTCCTGACCTTCTTTAGCCTCCGTGTCCTTCAGCGGCGTGATGATCTTCAGTTTCTCTGCAGGAAAAGAAAACATCAGACGCTGACTTTTCAGACCGATGTCATTAATGTTTTTAATAATTCAAACGATTAATAAAACATGAGAACGAAACCTAAACTTCAGATAAAAGGTTTTATTTTCTCTGATGTTTAACGTTTCTGTTGAAAACAGTAAAAGAGGAAAATTCTAAAAACTTCAGTAAAGAGGAAATTATAGAAAACTAAACTGTGTTTTTATATATCATTTTCTTACCGAGAACCGCGAGGTCTGCGCCGGCTCTGGTCGCTCCGATCATCACCACGTATCCACCCTCGTCTTTCAGCTCGCTGCTCTTGATGACCAGCGTTCGCCGCTTGCCGTCGCTGACCATCTGGTATTTGTCTCCTGCCTCCAGCTCCTTGTCGTCTTTCAGCCATTTGACCTCGTAGGTTTCCTTGGAGACGGAGCAGGTGAACTCCGCCTTCTCGCCCTCCACCACCTCCTGGCCTTGAGGCCTGGAGATGAACTCAGCTGCCAGTTCTGCCACAAACAACGAGAGGTCAGAGGTTAGAGTTTGTGACGTGATTAAATAACCTGTGGTTTTATTATTTTATGATTTTCTTTTTTCTCTTCACACCATTAATCTTGAGGTTTCCGGAAGTCTTGACGCTGGTACTCAGTCTACAGTTGTACTCGCCGCCGTCGGCCATCTTCAGGTCCTGGATGAGGAGGATCCTCCTCTTACCGTCCACGATGTTCTCGTGGCGGCCGCCCTCCGGCAGCTCCTCGTCTCCTTTGTACCAGGTGACGTCAGCGCTGGGTTTGGAGACCTCGCAGATCAGCTTCACGCTGTCCGTCTCCGTTCCCTCAACGTTAGACAGATTCTTGGTGAATCTCGTCTCCTCCTCTGCAGCGAGGGAAACAAAGTCACGTGAGAAAGACATTCTGAATCCACAGCCGCACAAACACGTCTGTGATTTAACGTAATAAACACGAGGAAGAAAAATGTCTTCAGCTTCATGTGTTCATCAGTTTTTCTTGAGATTAGAAATTAACAAGACGACGCAAAAGCTCAGAAAAACTAACCTGAAGTTCTGATTTTAGTTGGATTTAGGTTAAAAGAGTCGTTTTCAAATTCACAGAGAAGTGAATGAAATAAAAATGATTTCATGTGATCAGAGTCTGATCAAAACAATAAAGAGTGATGAAGAAAGCACAGCCTGAGAAGACGGAATCCGGGGATTGAATCCACCACATGATCCTGAACGTTTCATATCAAAGCAGCTTTTATATAAAATGATCATTTCAACATAAGAATCAAAGACAGTTAGTTTGATTCTTACCAACGACAGTGAGCATGCCGGAGGACTTGGACGTCTTGGCGTCACATTCGTATTCAGCTTCATCATCAAACGCAGACTTGTGGACGATGAGGATGTGTTGGCGACCTTGAGCGATAATTTCATACTTCTTCCCCTTTCTGATTTCACTTCCTTCCTTTAACCAGCGGATCTGCAGGACGGACAGGAAGAGGACACCTCAGAGACAGAAACCTTTATTGGCAGTGTTGTGTGGAAACAGACAAACAGTCGGAGCTTCTCACTTTGACGTCCTCTCTGGACACTTCACACTCAAACCTGGCAGATTCCTTCTCTTTGACCTCGACGTCATGGAGCGGCTTTGAGAACTCGACATGAGGAGCTGACGACACAAAGACAAAGAGTCAACAACACCATTCCTGTCTCCTGTTTTTGAGATATGTACAGTTTTCTCTGCTCCTCTCCTGCAGCTCTCAGTTTTATCAACATGTTTTTCACAGCACGTAATGAAAAGTAACGACTTCATAACGAGCTGCAACATGAGGTAGAAGTCAGAGTCCTCGACCTTCTGCTGCAAAAAGAATGAAGGTTTTCTTTATTAGTTTTCATTTGAGATTGATTTAAACAGGAGCATGAAAACAAAGATCTCCTGCAGGCAGAAGCTTCCTTAAGTAAAACCAGAGATTACTTTAAAGTCCTCAACTGGGTTCTTCCTCCCCTAAACTGTTTTTGAGAGTTTTTACGTAGTTACGTGAAAGTCGCACGTCACATTTTTATAAAAGTTCCTTAAAGACTGTACAACTTCTACAAAAGTCTGAGTTCACTCACGTTCAACGTTGAGGAAACAGGAGGTTTTGAAGTCTTTTGCGTCACAGGTGTACGTCCTGGAGTCGTCCAGAGTGCAGTCGTGGATGAGCAGCGCCCTCTTGTGGCCATCGATGATCATCTCGTACTTCTTGGTCTTCCTGATGTCTTGTCCATCTCGGAACCATCGAACCTCTGCCTGCTCTCTGGAAACTTCACACTCCAGTGTAGCGGTGGCTTCCTCCTCCACCGTCTGGTCCTCCAGAGGCTTCGTAAACTCCACTGCCGGCTCTGAGCACACACACACACACACACACACACACACACACACACACACGCACAAACACAAACACACGCACAAACACACACACACAGCACACACGCACAACACACGCACACACACGCACACACACACACGCACACACACACACACACACAAACACAAACACACGCACACGCACAAACACAAACACACGCACAAACACACACACACGCACACACACACACGCGCACACACACACACACACACAGATTTTAATCTCAAACTGTTTATTATTATTTTACTCAACACAGTAAATTAACATTATTATTCCTGTTACTCATTTCTATTTTAAAACTTTATCTGTTGTTTTAAGGTTAATGAAATGCTGGGTCGCTCTCTGATGATGTCACAATGCATGGCCACGCCCTCAGGTAGACATCAACATCACAGCTCTTTAATGTAACGTCCAGTAGAATCATTCCTTACCTCTGACGGTGAGCGACGCCTCCGTCTGGAAGTCTTTGGCAGTGAGTTGGACTTGTCCGGCTTCATTCAGCTGAACGTCTCGCAGAGTCAGACTGTGGACTTTACCCTCGGCCTTCAGCACCACCTGTACAACAACCAGAGGTTAACACCACCTGTACAACCACCAGAGGTTAACACCACCTATACAACAACCAGAGGTTAACACCACCTGTACAACAACCAGAGGTTAACACCACCTGTACAACCACCAGAGGTTAACACCACCTGTACAACCACCAGAGGTTAACACCACCTGTACAACAACCAGAGGTTAACACCACCTGTACAACCACCAGAGGTTAACACCACCTGTACAACAACCAGAGGTTAACACCACCTGTACAACAACCAGAGGTTAACACCACCTGTACAACAACCAGAGGTGTTACCACCTGTACAACAACCAGAGGTTAACACCACCTGTAACACCACCAGAGGTTAACACCACCTGTACAACCACCAGAGGTTAACACCACCTGTACAACCACCAGAGGTTAACACCACCTGTACAACAACCAGAGGTTAACACCACCTGTACAACCACCAGAGGTTAACACCACCTGTACAACAACCAGAGGTTAACACCACCTGTACAACCACCAGAGGTTAACACCACCTGTACAACCACCAGAGGTTAACACCACCTGTACAACCACCAGAGGTTAACACCACCTGTACAACAACCAGAGGTTAACACCACCTGTAAAACCACCAGAGGTTAACACCACCTGTACAACCACCAGAGGTTAACACCACCTGTACAACAACCAGAGGTTAACACCACCTGTACAACCACCAGAGGTTAACACCACCTGTACAACAACCAGAGGTTAACACCACCTGTACAACCACCAGAGGTTAACACCACCTAACACCGTCAGGTTCAACAGTCAGCTGGTGATCAGTATTAACTGATAATCTGACTGCTGAGGGTTTTGCTTCCCTTGTCCGTCAGCATTAATAGAGACTGTCAGTCAGGGCTCTTCACTTCTCTGTGGAAATCTTTTCTTACTCTCTCCTTCGCCGTGACGAATTTTCAAACTTTTTTTTTACACTTTTTGGCAGCGACAATCAGACGTGTGCTAACTTCTAATAACGTAGACTTTAAGGCTGTGCCCTGAGCATCGTCTGCTAGGTTCAACAGTTTGACCCGGTTCAGGTCCACGGACTGAACCCCAGTGACTGGGATGATGATTCTCGTCTCTCAGTTCTGTCTGAGGCTCAGAAGTGGCTTCTCTGGTCTTCAGGACACACGGGGTCATCAGCTGAGACCTGACAGCTAAAACGAACTCAGACAGCTGCTTTCTTGCCCCTGATTTAAACTATTCGACCTCTGACCCCTGAGGGATGATTTTACCACACAACCACAACTGTAAATCACATTGAGCCGCCTGAGAACGCAGAAGTCAAACCTTTAACTGTTCAAACTGTCGTGTCCAACATTACAGAAACAATAAAAACAAGCTTTTTCTTATTCTGTTTTCTTTCATTAAATCCACACTTTCAACATTATATGTCCTTCATCCAGGATGGTGATCTATCTATCTATGATCTTCTATAACAGAGAATAAACATTCAGGTCAATAATAGGTGGGGGGGGTGGGGGGGGTCTCACATCGTCACGGCACTGGAGAAAGAACATTTTAACTTAAACACAAACTAAAGTTAATATTATTGTTAACATAAGTTACACTGAATTAATTTGTATTTGTTACTAAATAAATAAACTTTTTAAGTTGGTCCAACATCCGACACTTTCACACTGAAACTAAAGAATCTGTCGTTTCTCAGCTTTTCTTCATGAACCAGGATTTAAAGAGTAAAAGTTTAAATACTTTAAATCTCTTATTTTATTTATGATTTTAACTGATCCAGATCAACAATCTCAGTTCAGACGATAAAGCAGGAAACAGTTCATGATAAAGATTTTACAATCTATTAAATATGTGAATATGAAACATTATTTGAAACAAGTCAAATGTAAGGACCAGTGATTTTGAAGAAACAGCTGATGAAGTGTGTGAATCTGTGACATCAGTAACGCACAGTTGCACAAGCGCTGTGGGATCGAGTGTCGGTGGAAACCTCAGGTCTCGGGTTTCACCTGATAATCAAACTAATCCACTGTAAACACTGATGTGGTTTCACAGCAGCTTCCGAGCTAAGGCCGACTCTGATTTCAGCCGAAACCTGCAAACGTCTCAACGGCATCAGGGAAACCCTGCGAGCACATCGTGTGATTTTAAAGTGAAGCTGTCAAACTGCTCCTGTTGCCACCTGCCCAGCACTTCAGCCTCCTGCAGCTGTTAAAAATACCCCCCCCAGAATCGCTGGCGGGGCAGAAAAGTCTCCTACCGTGTTCTCTCAAAACCAGGATCGAGTGCTCAGCTGTAACCCTGAACCTCCAGCAGCCAGCAGGCCCTTATATGAAGACTGAGTCGGGCCGCAGGAAGAAAACTGAACATTGTGTTTTACTGGAGAATTAAGATGCATCTGCACCAGGATCAGGATCTAAAGAACCAGGACCTGGACCAGGACGAGGCCTGGACTCATCGTGACTTTAACAGAATGTGAACAGGTCTGGAGTTTCAGGAAGTGCAGGTGGAGAAACTCTCAGGTGAGTTGGGACTTACTCTGTCGCTTGGTTCCAGCTTGGTTCCCCCCAGCAGCCACTCGACAGCGATGTCTTCGTAGGACAGCTCGCACTCGAAGGTGGCGGTCTCTCCTGCGGTCACGGTGACGTCATTCAGAGGCTTCGCCAGGCCAATCACTCGGGCTTTGGATTGGGGAGAAGACATGGTTAGCCCCGCCCTGAAACAATAATCCAAGAACTCCTGAAAGGGTTAATCCTCAGTGGTTAATCCTCATGGTGTGAGCGAGCTGCAGGCAGGCCGCTGGACCTGCTCTGGACAACTGAACTCAGCCGCCCTGCGACTTGGCACTGGGGGGCAGGCTCATTAGCATGCGACCTGCTGTCAGATGTATATGGCCGGCAGAGACCATTCAGAGACCGGGTCGCGTCCCGGCCTCTGCCAATCACTGCAAACCTGCTCTACATAAGGCATGTGGCTTCTAAAATAACCGAGGGGCCTGATTGGCTGAGAGCCCACCTCTGCCTAACCCATCAGCCGGAGTCAATCTGCTCCTGTCAATCATCAGCCTGCAATTTTCCTGGAAAAGGAGAATGTGGAGCTGGTCAGGAGTTACCCAACGCCAGGCCGCAGGACAGCACGCTGTCGTAACGCACACGAGGGCGTTTGGTAACAGGAAGTGAGTCTGGATTAACAACCTGCACCAACTATTTACAACAGGCTTCTTCACATGCCTGGGTTCCCCCCCGTCACAGGACGAGACCCAAACCTCCCGTCAGTCAGGAGCCTAAAGATCTGGATCCTGTTAAACTCTAAACTAAATTCAGTGTTAAACTCTGGATCAAATATACTTATAAACTTGTTTAAAGCCATTCGTTTGTTTCTCTATACAGAAAATAAACTGAGTTTCAGATCAGATGATTCAATTTCTGATTAAACTACATTTTAAAATCCAGCTCACACTGATTAAAGGTTTTAATTTAAATATAAATTAGCTGTTGATCTATCTACGGTCAGAAACCTTTTCCTCTTTCAGGTGAATGACTCGTACAGATCAGGATTTTTTGCAGTGTAGAATGTATGAATTTCCTGTTTTCTAAACTTTGAAGTGTCGTCTCCAGCGGACGTTGGGTTTTCTCCACGTCAGGTTCTTTTTGGTTCTTTAAATCTGTTTAATCCAGACTGAACAGATTCTCTTCTCTCGCCCTGTGGATGTAAATAACTCCTGAACTTCTCTGGGAGAAACATCACGTTTCCATCAACATGTAAATTCCATCAGGAAACTTTCCCCATGTCTGGTTCATTGAAACCGAGGAGCGGACCTCCATCATACCTCTGTGGTTCTTCTCTCACCTTTGACCCGGAGCTGAGCTGAGGATTTGGCGTTTGCTGCCGAGAAGTCGAGGCTTCCCGCCATATCCTTCCTGCAGTTGAAGAGGATCAAGATGTGTCTCGTTCCCTCCTCTTTGATTTCCACGTCCTGAAGACAAACATCATTAAAGACCAGGAGACGGCTCCACACATCGGAACATCCTGAATCTAAATGAAGGAGGGGTTATTTCTCTGCGGTGTCGTCGGAGTGCGATCTTACGGCCGACGGGTGGAGTGTCTCTTCCTTGAGTTTCCAGGTGGCGTGAAGGTCCTCCTCAGAAATCTCGGTCTCAAACTTGGCTGTCTCCGTCTCTGTAACCTCGACACTGTACAGCGGGCGGACCACCTTGATGTCGCGCTCTGCAGGCAGAGGCGTGAGCAGCGTTAGAGAACAAATCAGAACGCCAGGGACGCCAGGTGGACACAGGTGATTGACAGGTTGATGAGCAGCTGACGCTCACAGTCTGAGCGACTTACAGTTTGAGCAAAAGCAAAACAGGTTGAGTGAACTCCAGACCATAATCCAACCCGTACATCTGTCTCCATGACGACAACACTTCTTTTAACATAAAACAATTATTGATTTTTTAATCTGAAAGTTTTTAACATTTACAGAAGTTACATTTTATTTGCATCTGATGATTTTTCATTAAAATTTAATTTGGATTTTAATTTTCATTCATTCAAGTTTAAATAAATGAACTCGAGAAAACTTAACAAATTCTTTAAACCTTTACAATTAATTTTTTATTTGTACTAAAATAAATCACACTCTAAAATCGAGGGTTCGGGGTTAACCCTTGAAATGACAAAAAAATTTGTCTTATTTGGAAAAATCTATTTGTGGAAAATTGGTAGAAAATTCCAATGTTAAAAAAAGATTTCAAATGAAATGAAAGGTGTGTGGATATTATAACATGTCGACACGAGGTCGGACACGGGAGTTGGATTCTCGTCAGGCGTTGCTCAACGTTACAGAGACACGACACAGAAATGAAGAGGCGGGGCTTGGGTCAATGACGGTGGGTGGGACCTGATTCTGTTGTCCTGACCAGGTAATGTGGGAGGGGCCAGGTGACCGCAGGTATTACCTTCGATGTTCAGGTCAGCCGTGGTTTTGTCCGTACCACAGTCGCAGGTGTACGTTCCCATGTTGCTCTTTAGCGCCTTCTTGAGGACCAGTATGCACTTCTTGCCATCTGATTGGATGAGCACGTTCTTGGAGGGACAGATTTCGGTTCCGTCTTTGAACCATCTGACCTCGCCGCCGGCTTTGCTCAGCTCGCAGGACAAAACCACCTCGTCCTTCTCGACGGCGGTGTAGTTCTGGAGCTTGGCTGTGAAGTACAAGTCGCCCTCTGCAGGACAACAGCAGTAACAACCAGACAGCAGCAGTTAAAACAAGCAAACAAACAGACGCAGCTGTGGACAAATAAAATAATGAAAAACAAAGCTTTTATCCAGAAGGGGGCAGACTTCTCCTTAAAGCCCAAGTTAAAGGCAGTTTGGACGTTTCTCTGATGATGACTTCATAAATCAAATCAAAGTGTCGACTGAAGTCGTGACTTTGACTCTTCATCCTCCAGAAAACAACCATACTAACCGAGCACAGTGAGCATGGCCTCCGACGTCTTGCCCATGGCCTCCACTTTGATCATGGACGTGTCGTCCACGGTGACCTCCCTGAAGGCCAGCGTGTGCACTGGCCCGTCCTCACACATGTGCACCACTTTGCTCGGGTGCAGCCGCACGTCGTTTTTGAACCAAACTACAGGGATCTTTTCATGAGAGAGTTCGACTCTGAACTCTGCGGTTTCTCGCTCCTTCACAGTCACATCTTTTATTGGCTTGATAAATTCAAGGCGAATACCTGACAAACAGAAATTCATTTATATATATATATATTCATCACAGCTCCAACATGAAGGACATATAGCATAGCATGTGTAGCAGTGCATAGTTTGTCCAGAGGGTGGTGCTGGAGGACGGTGAGGTGAGCTGCAGTGAAACTAATTGATTTACCTTTAATAAACAACTTCCCAGACGTTCTCTTATCTTCGGCCTCAAACATGTATTTGCCTTCGTCCTCGTACTTGGCAGATTTCACAATAAGAGCGTGTGTCTTTCCCTCCAACACCAGCTCAAACTTGTCGTCGTTTGACAACTCCTGACTTCCCTTCAGCCAACGGAAGCTTTTAGGTTCTCTGGAAATTTCCAGTTCAAACTTTGCCTCGTCCTTTTCATAAACATGCAGGTCGGCGAGCGGCGTAATGAACGAGACGGGGAGTTCTGTTGGTTCAGACACACACAGTTAAAATCCACTTCTGACAAAACGAGTCACATCTTGTTTATTTGATAAGTAGAATCCGCAAGAATATTTAGAAATGAAGAGTGAAGCAGGAAGAATGAGCTCGGTGCTTTGTTTGGAATCTCTTTCAAGATTCTTGGTTTAAGGACGTGAACGCTCACCCTTCACTTTCAGGTTAGCAGAACACTTGGCGTTGGCGGCTGTGAACGACAGCTCGCCCGTCAGAGGCACTTTGCAGTTGTACAGCACCAGAGTGTGTTTGGCTCCGTCCTCCACAATCTCAACGTCCTGCAGACGATCAAAACACCTCAACATCTCAACAAGAACAACGAGTCAAAGAGAAGTGATGAGATCAGGAAGTGGTTGATTCATTTTCATCTGATAACTGACGACAGATCGGCGTCTCAGCCCCGACAGCTGAGACACGTGAACCTGGCACTGAATCAGAATGAAAGTGAATGGAACCACGTGTGAGACGTAAAGAAATGAGACGTACGGCCGAAGGACTGAGGACTTCTCCGTTCAGCTTCCACTGACCGTGGACGTCATCCTCGCTCAGCTCCACCTCAAATCGAGCGGTTTCTCCGTCAAACACTTCAACTCCATACATTGGTCGAACCACTTTGATGGAGCGAGCTGATGTTCAAGAGAGGGAACGTTCAGATATTCAACAGTTAACATGAAGACACACACACATAACATGAAGAACACAAGTATACACAAAGACAAAGAGACGCCATCAGGAAGCTGAGATATAATCTGATTTTAAAAATATAAAAATGTGTCCGGTCTGATTTGATGGAGAAACTTCCTGTTTAGTTTTTATTGGTGCAGAAGGTCAAAGGTTCGTTCATCTGCAAAAAGAAACTTCTGAAACGTTTCAATATCAATCAATTCGATTCTCGACCTGGACGTCGTTAGATGTTGTGAAGAAAAATAGAATTAAATACATTCATAATAAAAAGAGATACTGTAGATGACAGGTGATTTTACATCAAACTGTCAGTAACAGTGATAAGATCTGATTTAGACTATTACTAGTTTCCACTGGTCAAAAGACTGAATGGATTCAATTCAGTCAGGTTAACGAGCTAATTAGCAAAACAACGAGTTGAGATGGTGCCTCGCGTTTTGGTTCGTTTGTGACGTTGAACATGACGACATCACGTCTGGTGGGACGCCACTCGAAAAGGTCGAGAACCACTGATCAACTGGTGTCACTGTTCCTCAAGAGCTACTGAAGAACAACAGGAGGTTTTCAAAAGACTGTGTCGCTCTCTGATGTTAGAAGTTTCTTCATGAAAACAAAAAGTGACAAACAGATAAAAAACTGAACAACAAGAAACAAGTTATGGTGGAAAAACACTGCAAGATTCTTGTGGTGAGTTTCTACCATTTTCAGAGGTGGGGGGATGAGGACAGACAGGTGAAGACAGGTGAAGACAGGTGAAGACAGGTGTAGACAGGTGTAGACAGGTGTAGACAGGTGAAGACAGGTGTAGACAGGTGAAGACAGGTGAAGACAGGTGTAGACAGGTGAAGACAGTCACAAGGACATAAAGGTGATTGGATGTGGAGACAGTGAGGGATGAAGTGTTGACATGAGGCAGAGCAGAGGATGGAGGGATGAGGGATGAGGAGGAGCATCACGATGGAAGACAGAATCTAAACCATCTAAAGCTGCTCAGTCTTTACCTTCGATGTGCAGTGTTGCCGTTGTCTTGTCTGTCCCACAGTCACATAAATACTGTCCTTTGTCCTTGTCCCCAACTCTCTTGATCACAAGTGTTCTACGTTTGTCTTCGGCCTTAACAGCCACCATCTTAGAGGCCTTGACCTCCGCCTCGTCGTGGTACCACACCACGTTGACGTCTTTGCTGAGCTCACAGTTGAGCACCACCTCATCTTTCTCCATCGCAGTGTAGTCCTGCAGTTTGACTGTGAAGTAGGCGTCGCCCTCTGGAAACGGGACATTTTTGTGTGATTGCATATGAACAACTCGACTCGTTTCAGGTACGAGATAAACAAAAGAATAACAGTAACAAACACAAATGCACAACATAGAATCACAACACAGAACAGGAAGGTCTCATAAACAACCTGCGCAGACAAGAACATGAAGGAGTGACACAGATGTGTGGAGGGAGAAGAGCAGAGAGTTTCTCTGGCTTTACCTATGACCGTCAGGTTGGCCATGGAGGGAATTCCTTTCGCCTCAGCTTTGATCTGACACGTGTCGTCCAGAGTGACGTCTCTTATTTCTAACACGTGTTTCTTTCCGTCCACGTGAGCGACCACTGTCCTGCTCGGGTGAATCTTCACGTCGTTCTTGTACCAGGTGACGGGAATGTTTTCGTGAGAGAGTTCCAGCTCAAATCGAGCGGTTTTTCCTTCCTTTACAGTTTGGTCCTTTATCGGTGAGATAAATTTCAGCCTGATACCTACAGTCGTGTTAATAAAGAACATTCATCGGAGTCAGTTTGCAGCAGGAAGCAAACAACTCAACGAATCGTCTGGAGCAGAACTTACCCTCCACCGTGAGTCTGGCTGTCGAAGTTTTACTCAGAACCTCGATCGTATACTCGTCCTCATCGTCAAACTCACAGCAGTTAATGATCAACATGTGCTTCTTCCCATCATCGATGATGTCATACTTTTGGTCAGGGGTGATGATGTCACCCCCTCTGTACCACATGACCTTAGAAACATCCTTCGTGATGCTGCATTCGAACTTTGCCTGTTTCTTTTCAGGCACTGAAACGTCCTTCAGCGGGACCACGAAGTCCATTTCAATCTCTGGGTCAAAGAGTGACACGGGTACAAGACATCAACAACAACAACAACAACACAACAGTCTACAGCCTGTGACCAGTTTAACAACTACACCCTCAGGTCATCTGTCGATGACATCACTTTCATTCCCAGGACTGTTTGCGTTGAAGGACTTCCTGGTCACATGGTTTCTCTCGATCACAGAAGGACGAATCCACCATCTTGACCAATCAGAACGATTCTTCTTTCTAGGTTTGTTCAACACTTACCTTCAGTTTGTTGCTACTGAGGAAAATCAACATTTTCTTCTTTTCTCAAATGAATTCAAACAGAGGCTGAACTTGTTTTATTTCAGTAACAATCTGATAGCGCCCCCTGCAGGAACATGGTGCTGGAATAACAAGTAAACTGGTCACTGTGCTGAGATTGAACATGAAACATTTAAACAGAGACGGTACACATGTTGTGCACATTGACGTCACTACACACATGTTCACACACACACACACAGGATTTTATTTTCCAGTGAACAGACAGAACAACAAACACAAGTACAGGACCCAGGAAGTTGTCAGGATTCCGTATTAAATTATTTGTCGCCTTCCTGATTTGTCTCAAGAATCCAGTGAAACTAAATTCCACTGGTTGCACCTGTTAAATAAAGACTTCAGGTCCAGGCCCATGAGCCATGACCCTGAACCATGTGACTCAGACCCCTGGTATGAGGAAAACGTCTTACCTTTGACATTGAGCATTGCGCTGGTGATGGCGTTCAGAGCCTGGTACGAAACTTCTCCAGCGTGATCCAGCTGACAGCTCTTCAGTGTAAGTCGACGAACTCTTCCTTCCATGAAGATGTCGCACGTCTGATCAAAACATTTAATTTAAAAATGATCCGTAGTAAAAACATGTAAACGTGGAAACATACGACATCAAGTGCGTCCGATCTTACCGGGGATCTGGTGAGAACTTCTCCTTTCAGCTTCCACTCCCCTGGAACATCCTCCTCGGAGATCTCCGTCTCAAACACGGCATCTGCCTTCTCCGTCACCTCGACACTCGCCAACGGCTTCAGGATCTCAGCTTCACGCTCTGAGGAAGACGACACGTCAGTATCAAACACCAAACGACAGAGAGTAAATGACTTCAGTGGCTCAAGGTAAAGGAAGGTGATTGGTCAGACAGATGAACCTCCGAGTGTGAGCTTGGCCGTGTAGACGCGTCCTTCCACCTCCATGGCGTATTCTGCCACGTCCTCAGGCTGACAGTTCTTGATGGTGAGCGTCAGCTCTTTTCCGTCCTGCTTGACCTCGACCTTGTCCGAGGGGACGATCTCGTTCTCTCCTTTGAGCCACTTCCAGTTGGGAGTGTCCTTGAACAGCTCGCATTTAAACGTAGCAGCCGCCTTCGGTTTGACGTGCTGGTCTCTCAGCGGCTTCACGATCCAATCTTTGATGATTTCTGAGGGAATTGAACATGACGTCGAACCATCAGAGAAACAATGTAGAGCAGAAATATAAATCAATACAAACAGAACCAGGGCAGACCCGGAGTCCACGTCCATTTCTCTACACATTCTATGGTCATATGTCATCATTTAAAAAAAAGTGGGCCAAACATGGAGCCCTGAGGTACTTCGACTGCCATTCCTGCCCACACACATATTCTAATACACATTCTTTACTGCTGTATTGTTACTGTATTTAGTGACTTATACAAGGAACTATTTTTCTTACCGATGATTTTGACGTTTGTCGAGGTCTTGACTTCCTCCTGACCGGCGACTTCACAGGAGTAGACACCAGTGTCCTCCGCTGCGCTGTTCTGGATGGTCACGGCGTGCTGCATCCCAATGATATTGATCTGAATCTTGTTGGCCTTTTTCTTCAGGACCTCGTTATTCTTCTTCCACACCACATCTCTCTCTTTGTTCAGCTCGCAGGTCATGTAGATGGGCTGACCCTTCAGAGCTGAAGTCTCCTCCTCCAGCTCCTTGATCCATTTCACAGGCAACTCTGTCAGGAGACAAGAAGAACATTTGACCTCCACTGGTGCTTAAACAGGATTATGACAGGAAATAGTTCTGCTCCTCTGGGTTCATAGTGAGATTTTTAAGGCAGAAAGAAGAGTTTACCTTCTACGATGAGCTTGGCTGTGCACGTTATTTCCTTTCCTGCGTTCTTGGCCACACAGCTGTATTCACCAGTGTCGGACAGTTGAACATCAATAATGTTCAACTTGCGATCTTTGCCGTCAGAGGTGAACTTGTGCTTGGGGCTCTCGCGCAGGTTGCTGCCATCTTTCATCCAGGAGGTGATGGCAGTGGAAGGTGAGACCTCACACTCAAACACAGCGGCGGAGCCGATGGACTCGGCTTCCTTTAGCACAATGTCCTGAAGCTTCTTGATGAACTTCAGAGGGACGGCTTTCAGCTTGAACCCTCCGAAGGGATCCTCTGGAGGTGATGGACCTTTTCCACCAGGCTTCAGACCGCGGCCGCGCCCTTCTCCAGGAGACGGGGTCTGCTTGGCTTCAGATTGAAATATCGAGTATTGAAATAAGGTTTTCTTACTGAGAAGTCACAGACACAGTTTGTAGAATAATTAAAACATCAGACTTACGTTTCAGACCTCGGCCTCGACCTCTTCCTGCTTCCTCTGCTGGTTGACCCTCTGTTCAGAAACAAGGAGTGTAAATTGGCTGTACACGATACTATCTACGTCAATGTGTTGATTTACGTGCGACAGCAGGGAGATGTTATCAGTTTGAATTGATGGGAAATGTGATGAAATGGTAAATATGAAACAAAGAAGCTGAAATTGAGACACAAGCACACGATGATGAAATCTGCATCATGATGAACAGGAGCTGCCACAACATGAAGGGATGGAACAAAACAGGATGTAAAGATAGAGAACACGTGGACTGATGGCAAAGACGTGACCTAGAAATGACAGACACACACATGACAGAAGTGAAATGAATACGACAACACATGAATAAAACACAAATATAAGAAATGATGACGTCTATGGCTGAAGATATGGTGAAGTAAGGAAGATTTTAGATGGAGGCATGATGGTGGGGATGGGCAGAGATTATTCTGGGCATGATGGGAGGATTTCTCTCGGTGAGGTGGGTCCACCACTATCTCACCTCTCCTGGTCATCCCAGGAACCTCTAGAGCACCTTCTTGTCCGTCACCTTCCCAGTCCTCAGAGCCGCAACTGTCCCGAGGAACCAGCTCCCAGCCCCAGGCCTCCTCCTCCTCCTGCTCTGTGTCTTTCTCTGCTTCGAACTCCTCTTCGAACACCTCCTCCTCCGGCTGCGTGGCAACCTTCTTCATCTGCACGGCTCCAGGAGACACCTCCTTCACCAGGGGAAACTTCCCTTTATCAGGTCTTGCTGGTTCTGCAGACTTCTCTTCTGGTGACGGTTTCTTCGGGACCTTTTTAAGAGTGACTGCTTCAATCGACTCTACAGGAGAAACCGTCTTCGGAACCTTTTTGAGTCTGTCGATGCTCGGCTTCCTCTCAACAGGTGCTGCTTCTTTCAGCTTCTCAACTTGAGGAGACGGAGTCTTCTTCAGCCCAACCTTCTTGAGCTGCTCCAGAGGTTTAAGAGCAACTTCTTCCTTCTCCTCTTTCACCTTGGGTGTGACTCCCTTCTTCAGCTGCAGAGGTTTTGGTTCTTCAGGAACCTTCTCAGGTTTCTTAACAGATGTTGGTACAGGAGACGCCGTCTTCTCCGCTGGAACTGAATCTAACTCTTTTGTCTTCTCCAGCTTCTTCTCTGGAGTTTCTGGGACCTCAGGTTTCTTCGCTCTACCCACCGGCTCTCGTTCTTTCAGCTTCTCATCAGGAGTTTTGCGACGAGGTTGCAGGTCTTCACGTGGCTTCTTCTCTTTCTCCTCTGCTGGTTTCTTCTCCGGCGCTGCCTCCTCTTTGGAAGGTCTGGAAAACGGTTTCAGCTTGACACTCTCTATCTCTTGTTCTTGTGTTGGGAGTTTCTTCACCTTGGTTGGTGCTTTGACTTCCTCTGGCTCTTTCTCTGGAGTTTTCTTTTTATCTAAAGGCATCAACACCTTGGCTGGGGGCTCCTTCACCTCTGGAGGGGTTTTCTCAGGCTTTTTGGGAAGTTCTTTGGGTTCCACCTCTCTGGAGATCCTCTCACCTTTCTGGAAAGGCTCAGTGTCCCTGTGTGGTCTTTCCTTCTTATCTTTCTCTGGCTCCTCTGCTGCTTTGACAGGTTTCTCAAATGGTTTTAGTTTGATTATTTCTGGTTCCACTTCATCTGAAGGCAGTTTCTTCACTTTCTTCAAGACTGCAGGGGGTGGAGCAGATTCCTCTTCCTTTGGTGTCTTGGGAGTTTTCTTTAGAGAAATCGTATCTTCTGGTTTCTGGTCTTTTGTGACAGGTCTCTGACGACTCCATGCATCTTTATGAGCCTCTGTTTGTTCTTCTTTAGGTTTAGTGACTTCAGGCTTTTTTACAACATCAGCTTTGTCTCGAGGTTTCCTCTCCTCCGCAGGTCTCCTGGTGGAGACTGACATCTCCACAGTCTCTTCTTCATGAACCATCTCCTCCACCTCAAACACGGTGGTCCTGGTGACCTTCTGAGGTTTCTCCTCCACTTCAGCCTCTTTAGGAGGAGCTGACGGCACCTTCTTCAGTTTGATCACTTCCTGTTCCTCCTCCACTACCTTCACCACTCTGGTGCTTTTCTTTAGCGTCGGAATCTCAAACGTTGTTTCCTCTTCCAACTGAATTTTACCTTTTTTGAGCAGAACCGTTTCTGAGGCAGCAAAAGTTTCACGTTACTTAAAATCATCAGTGATTGTAAAAGTGAGAAAAAACAGACAAACAAGACGACAAAGACTAAACAACTTTCACAGATTAACAAGTTTCGACAGAAAAACATATAGTGTGTGTTGTGTATTTAAAATATACAATATAATATAAAACCGTTTTTAATAATAATTGTCCTGATGTGTCTGTTTGGAGTCAAATCGATTTTCGTATTAGAGCCGTAACCTCCTGGTTGATTGTAATGAAATGAAAGTAATTGAGTATTAAAGAAGTAAGTGTGAATCGGAGCTCGTACCTTTCTTCACTCCTCCTGGTGCCTGGACGGGTCCTTTGGTTTCATCTGACACAGAGAAACAGTTCAGGTCATTAGATCAGGAAACAAGAGGAGAAAACAGGAATAACATTTCTTAAAGAACGACCGGTGTCGTCACGTGATTTAGTTAAAGATCATAAGAAAAGATGAAGCTGTGAGAAATGTAACACGTTGTTAAAAGATTCAAGCTCAACATGTGAATGACATGAAAAGAAAGACCAACGCAACAAACAGTGAGGACACACGTGTGGTTTCACAGAGAAATGTGAACATGATGAAATCAGAGGAAACGGGTCTGTCTACCTGTCGGAGGAGACTTCTTCTCTACCACCGAGGGTTTTTCTCTTTTGGTCGGTTCTTCAGTTTTCACCACAGCTTGAGGTTTAATCGCTTCAGTATTAAAAGAATAAAGTGGAGGATGATCAGAACACGTGGGTTTTATAAAGTCACAGTGATGAAGTCAGTTTGTGACGATACCTGCTTTAGTTTCTTCTTGTGGAGAAATTCTCTTCTCCAACTTCTTCTTCTCAGCGACTTCCGGCTGTTTGACAGCAGGACGCTGTTTGCTCTCTTTAAGTTTCAAGATAGAAAAGGTTCAGTTTAAAATGCTGCTCATCAGCACCACGTTGTTTCTTTGTCTCTTTAACGACACTTGTTTCAAAGATCATGTTTTAAGAGTGACATTCTCCTACAAATGTCTTCACACACAAACACAGACGTAAAACACGTGAAGAAGAGGAGCTGGTACCTGGTTGAGGAGCAACTGCTTTTACCAGCGGTTCTTTGACTTGTGGCGACGTCGTCGGCTTCCCGGGAACTTTTAATAAAATGATACGACAACAGTGAGAGAAGAGTAGAGACAGACAGAGAAAAAGACAAAGACGAGGAGTTTCCACAAAAACATGTGACTTGTGCTCGTCTGAGAAAACACGACCACACAGTGACACCAACACAGAGTTAGAAGAAGAAGCAACATGGACCTGTGGTGTTTGAGGTGATCAGAGTCGGACTCAGTCCACAGTGAGATGATTTGAACACAATGAGTGACATGACGTGAAAATCCAAGAAAACCTGAGAGTGAAAACAAGAAGGTGCTCGACAGATGCTCAGAAAACAAGAAGGTGCTCGGTGACACAGAACATTTCTGTCTTTATACCTCCTGAAGAGTCGTTTTCTTTCTTTTCTGGTTCCACAAACACGACCCTGGTTTCTACCAAGTTCTCCACTTTCTGAGGAGTTGTGTGTCGACCGTGTGGCGCGTCCACCTCCAACTCTCTCGTCCTGGTGGAACCTTGCTCACGTCCTGTTTGGTGGTGAAACGTCTTGTTCTCCTGCGGTTTGGTTCCGTCTGTGACTGAAGGTTCTCTGACTGCGGACTCGTCTTTGTATTTTGTGATAATCTTTGTCTCTTTTCTGAGAGAATCTAACTCCTCGTCTTTGCTTTTGTTTTTCACAGTTTCTGTCTCAATTGTTTTTGGTTGAGCGACGTTCACTTGTCTTTCTAAACCAGTGAAAGTTAGTTTTTCTATTAAAGGAACTTTGGCTGTTTCTGGACGTTTCTCCAGTTCAGTCGTTGATCTAACGTCCGGTTCCACCCTGAGACTCTTGGTTTCTGCAGCTTTTGGTTCTGTGTGTTCCAGCCTCAGGTTTGATCCCTGAACTGGACCAACAGTTTCTGTTCTGTCCTGACGTGAGACGGTCTGAGACTGAACTTCACATTGATCTCCTTTCATCTGATCCTCTCTCTGAGGACCAGCTTCTCCAGCTCTGTCAAATCTCAGTGTTTCTGTCCTTTGTGTTCTCACTTGATTATTTCTGTCCTCAGTCATTTCAACCTTGGACTTGTTTTCTTTGGTTTGATGTAACTTCTGTTCCTCATCTACTGAATGTTTCTCTAAATAAAGACGGTCTGACGGTCGTAGGACATCATCAGGTGAAGTAAACGTTAGTGAAGCATCTGATATATCTTGTTCTTTTCTAATCAATAGTTTTGGTTTGGTGGTTTCAGTAACTCGGAGCGTTTCAGTCCGACTCTGTGCAGCTGTGACGTCTCCAGATGTTTGATCATATTTATCTCCATCGTCTCTTAGTGAATGAGAAACTTCTGTCACTTTGGTCTTTAGTTGTTTCTGCTTCGTTGGTTCTGTTTCCTCCACAGATGAACTTTTATCAGTTGTTAATTGACTTGTGACATTTTTTAAATTAAGATCTTTGTCTTTAATCTGTCGTTTATCAGTTAAGATTTGTGAATCATCTCTGAATTCATACATCGGCTCTTTTCTTGAACCAGAGAGTTTTTCCAGATCATCAGGAGAAATAAACCTCGGTAGAGTTTGTGATTTAACGTCTTTAACGATCTGAGCTCTTTCAGATGTGACCTCCATCACAGGAGCCGCTGACGCTCTTCTTCTCACCTCTTCCTGTTTAGCTTCTGTTATTAGCGGAGAGACTTCTCCATATTCACGTCTTAATAAAACTGTCGGTGACTGAGGTTCCTCCAGAGAACGTTTTCTATCTCTGCCTGATGTTTTCTGTTTTGATTTCTTTCCTTTTCCATCTTTAGTCCTAATTTCTGTTTTGTCTAACTTCTCGTCATCTTTACTTTTGGTTGTTTTGTTGAGTGAAACTTGTTCGGACTCGTCTGTTGTCTTCAGTGTTTTCTGTGTGTCAGTTTGTTTCTGTCCTGTTTTTATCTCTGGAATCATTCGGCCCCTTTCAGTAACTTTATCAGTTTTTACGTCTCCTCCGTCTTTCACAGATAAAACTTCCATCACTTGTTTAGTGTCTTTTAATTCAAATGGAGAAACTCGACCCTTTTGATCTACGACTGTCTCGGACTGAATTTCTCTAACTATTTGTTCATCATACATCTTTTCTGAATCTTTTCTTTCTTCACTAGATTTATCTTTTATTGTTTTGACTGATTTCGGATCTTTTTCTTGAGAGACGTCTCCTGACTCTGACTTTTTGTGTTCCGCCTGCTTTGCTACTTCCTGTGTCGTTGTTTTATCTTTCGTTTGGTCTCTAATTGGCTGAGCTCTACCTCTCCTCTCTGACTCGTCTTCTCTGTCGCTCACGGAGTTTTCTTTCTTTTCAGGAAATTGTCCCAACTCTCTCTTCTCGGTTTCTCTGTCTTTAACAGTTCCAGAATATATTTTGGGAGAATCGTTTTGGTGCGTTTGCTCGGACTCTGTTTCCTCTGGAGTCGTGCTGTCGATGTTCTCTTGTCTTTTCAGCGTCTTCTTCTCACTGTCTCTCAAGTCTTTGACCTCATCATCCACTGTGAGTTGTTGGAAATCTGTTTTAGCGTCTTTACTTTTACGTGTCACAGGTTTCTGGTCGTCTATCAGCTGCTTTGTGCCTGAAGAGATTCTATGTTTCTGTTCATCAGGTTGAACTTTATTTACTTCATCTTTAAGCGTCATGATTCTGGATGTTTCAGATTTTCTTTTCTTTTCTTTGTGAGAAGCAGTTTCTACTTGAAGGTGTTTGTCTGGTTCTTCATCATCTACTCTCCCTTGGTTTTTATGCTCTTCGCTCAGACGTGATTGGACATTTTCTTCATCCTTTTTCTCTGGAACCTTCGGTTTCCTCTTCATCTCTGATGCTTCTCCCTCTGAGGACTTTCCTGTTTTTAGAGTTTTAGAGAAACTTAAACTTTCTACAGACGTAAAGTCTTGATCAACTTTAGGTGCACGTGAGACTTTTATTTTCTGTTGCTCAGTTTCGGGTGTAATATTTACGTCATCTTTACCTAAAGTGGTTTTAGAGGAGATTTGTTCGACTTTAACTTCTTGTAATTTACCTAAATTTGGTTTTCTCTCCTCCAGAGGAAAACTGTCTGTGAAACAAACATCTCCATCAGCTGCTGTGACTTCAGCGTCTTTAGTTTCAGGAGCTGGTTTAGTTTCTGTAGAAGTTTGATCCATCACTGGTTTAACTGGAACTTTTCTGTCACTTTGTTCCAGTTCAGCTGTTTCGTGTTTTAGAGCAGTGACTTTATAAGTTTGATGTTTAACTGCTCTGATCTTGAGCTGCTCTGGTTCGACTGTGATCTCTGGAGCTTTCATCACGTTCTCTCCTTGTGGAGACACTGACTCGCTCTCTGTCGCATCACGTTCTTCATCAACCAACGCAGCTTTTATCACTAATTTCTGAGTTTGATCGAGTTCCTCGGGACGTTCTCTGGAGAATTCTTTAGTTTGATCGAGTTCCTCAGGTTCTTCATCTTTGTTTGAACTCACTTGTTTTGTTTGATCTTTAACAGAGACACACTTTAATGGGATTATTTCGTCTACTTCAGGTCGATCTAACTTCTGTCTTTTCTCCTTCAGGTGTAATTTCTCATTCCCGTCAGTTGCTTCATCAACCAACACGGCCTTTATCACTGATTTACGAGTTTGACCAAGTTTTTCAGGAGGTTCTTTGATCAAGTCTTTAGTTTGATCTTTTTCTGGAGCTTTAATCAGTTCCTGTTCAGTTTCATGTGGAGACACTGACTCGCTCGGTTTCACGTCACTTTCTTCATCGTATGCAGGAAACTCTCTAGACTCACTCGTTAATCCTTCCTTCATTGATTTGACTTCAGTAATATCTGAACTCTTCTTACTGGCTGGTTCTTTCCTCACTGGTTTCTTCTTCTGTTCAGTCAAAGTATTTTTGTCGGTTTGATTAAAGTCCGATTTTTGACTTGACTCAGTTTCTGTTGGTGTCAGATTCGTGTCTTTGTTCAGGGAAACATGAGAATAATCAACTGTGGGAAGTTTTGATTGAATCAACTCAGGTTTATTAAACGAAGAAACTTTCTCATCTTCTGTCTCCGTTTGTTCTCGATTTTCTGACTCTACGTGTGTTTTCGCAGGTTTCTTAGTTTGAACGGGTATTTTTGAAGTGTTCTCTGTTGTTAATGATTCTTTCGATCTTTTAAACTTGGACGTTTCTACTCGGTCTTGTGTTGCTCTCCTCACTTCATTTAAAGAATCTCTTTCTGGCTGATTCTCCTCACGTCTGTCCACACTTTGTCTTTTCTTAATTTGAGCTCCTTCTTCCTTCAGAGGAAGTTTCCCTGAGATTTCAGGAGTTTTACTCGTTTCATCAGTTTCTCTGATGACAGATTTTATTTCCTTGTCTTCTGTCTCTTTCAGAGTCTTTAACCGAATCGTCTCTTTTCCTTTCTCAGTTGGAGTTTTATTTCTACCTGTGACGACTCTTGACTGAACGTCTTTAACTTCAGTTTGGTTGGTTTGGGTTAAATGTTCATTTGTTCTCTCCGTTTGTTCTTGTCTTGTTTTTGTTTCTTTGTGTAGATGTTCTTCAGTTTTAACATCGTCTGACTCGAGGTTTAATTCAAAGTTCTCTTGATTTGTTAACGTCTGTTCTTTTTCTGTTAAATGACTCGGTTCTGTCGACTGAATTTTCTCTTTAAGGACTTCAGTGTTTTCTTCTGTCTGTGTGTATTGAGGTTTTGTATCAGTGAGTTTTTCACTTTTCTCTCGTCTGAATTTAGTCTTTTCTCTGACATGTTGATTACGAGCGTTAGCGTCTCTGACCTGCTCGTCGTCTGTTTCCTGTCTCAATCTAATCTGTGATGGGAGTTCTGGTTCTGTTACGGCTTCGTTCCCTGACAGTGACTCAGGAGGAACCTTCTCTCTGGGTTTCATCTCTGTCGTTCCTTCCATCGGACTCACTTTCACCAACTTGTGCCTCAGTTTAATGACTTTGGACAAAATGGATTCCGGCAGGAAGTCGCTGGTGGACTTCAGTTTTTCAGGAGGTGACGTTAAAGCTGAGGTCAGTTCTTCTTCGTCTTTATAATTTATTCTATCTCCTTCTGTCTGTTCTTTTTGGTTTGACTGTTTTAATTCTTCTTCTCCGACATGTTCGGCTGTAGTGATTTTTTCAGTCTCCTCCTCCTGTAGCTTTTTAACTTTTATATCTGGTTTCTTGTCAGTCGACGTCTGTTTCAAACAATCATCTTTCTCGTCCTTTTTTATTTCTACAGAGTGAATTTGTTGAATCTTATTTTCAGCTTCAGGAGAATCGTTTTCTTTAAGTTTCTCAGTTTGAATCATTAAACGTTGGGACTTCTGTCTGACTGGTTTCTCGGTTCTTCTCCGTCTGGAGGGTTTGTTCTCTGCCGGCTGACGACGCTCTGAAGAATCGGTTCCTTGTATCTCTGAGGTCGTTTCAGTGTTTTCACATGAATGTTTCTCTGCTTCTTCACTTTGCTTTATTTCCATCTGGAGTCGAGTTTGTTCTAAAGGCTGTAAAACCGTCACCTGAGATATTTTACTTTTAAACCTCACGTCAATCACTGGGTTTGGATCAGAAACACTTTTAATACTTTTTCTTTCATGACTTTGAGAAGCTTTGATATTTTCTTTAGAATCCTTGATGTCTACACTCGCTGTTTGAGAATCACTTCTTTGAGCTTGAGATTTCTGTTTCCTTGTTTTTACCTCAACCTTTTTATTCTTAGATTCACTTCCTGTCACAACCATGTTTTCTTTAGGTTTGGAGACGAGTCTAGAACCTGGAGTCTCTGAACCTTCAGCAACAGACTCGTCAAACGCTTCGTCAGCTTCTCGCTTCAGATTCAAAATCACTTCTTTCACACTTTCACCCACAACTTCTTCTTGATCGCTGTGAAACATTTGAGCTTCTTCTTCTCGTTCTACGACCTCAGCTGACGACTCAAACTCAGACGTGAAATGTTTTACGATCTTCGGAGCTCCGGCTCGTTCCTCATTTGATAAAAGACCAGTGACGCCCCCTTGAGGACGGAAGGGTTTAAGAGGCGTGAAGACGAGGCACCATGTGGCGGTGCCAAGAGATTAGGAAGAAAACAACAACAGAAACAGACATTTTGAGTTAAACCAGACAAACACAGACGTAATAAAAAGAAGAAGAAGAGCTGACGATGACAAAAGGAAAATATCCCGTCGTACCTTTTTCTGCCGTTTTTCTTTCTATCTCTTCTTCGGGGGACGTAACAGGACGAACAGTCGAGGGAACAGTCTCAGCTTCAGCTTCTGTTTCTTTGAAGATAATTAGTTGTTATTTAACGCAAGATATTCTTATTATTGTTATTTAAGAAGTTAGGATAAAAAAGAATCACTTTAAAAAGACGCAGCATTGAAAATGTGAAAGATGAGACGATGACGTCTTTTTAAAACCACTGAAGTTAAACATGAAGACATGAGGAAGATGAAGGTGAAGATGATTTGCTCTCTGTACCTCTGGCAGCTGTTCGAGGTGAGATTCTTTTCTCCTGTGGTTTTGAAGCGACTGAAGTTTTGACATCTCTCTTCTGATCGGCTTTAGATTCCTCTTTTCTCTTGACCTCTGGTTTTGGCTTCTTCAGCTCGACATCTGTTACTGACTCTTTCTGTTTTACCTCCACTTCAGGTTTGGGTTTTTCTTTCTCCAGGATTTCACCTGGTTTTATCGTTTCAGCTGCTTTCTGTTTCTTTACTGAAACTTTCTCCGAACTCCTTTCATCTTTTTTTGACTCAGAAACGACCAGAGGTTTAATTTGAGTTTTGTCTTTTCTGCTAATTTCCTCAGCGACTATTCTCTCCTGAACTTTTGTAGATTTGTCTTCAACTTTAATTTCTGTCTGTTCAATAATAACTTGTGTAATTTCCTCGTTTCTTCTGTGTTTTATTTCTGGTGTAACTTCTGTTTTCCTGACTGATTCCTCTGTGGAAATCTTTGCTTCAGTTTTCACTCTTTCACTTAGTTTTCTTGATTCTGTGCTGATGAGAACTGAAGGTTTGATTTGATCTTTCACAGACTCACTTTCTTCAGTTTTCTCTCTCTTGTGTTTCTCTTTCCTTTCTGTCATGATTTGGATCTCACTTTCCTTCCTGACTGGAACTTTTGCTTCTTGTTTAGAATCAGATGAGCCGTCTTTCCTCTCGTCTACGATTTCCTCTGTCGGACACTCGATCGTTGTGACTAAAAACTCAGATTTTTCTCTGGTGGTTTGCAGAGCGATGACGTCTCTGCCTTTGTCTGATTCATTTTCCTGAACTAAAGCTACAGATTCTTGTGTTTTGGTTCCTTTCCTTTTTATCGAGTCAGTAACAGATATCTCACTTCTCAGTTCAGACTTTTTCTCTCTTTGTGTCTTCGCTAAATCCTCAACTTCTGATAACGTCACTATCGTCTCGCCCACAGGAGCCGAATCGTCCTCATACAAGACTTCGGTGTGTTCTTCCAGCGCCTCTTCGTGTTCTTCCAGCGCCTCTTCGTGTTCTTCCAGCGCCTCTTCGTGTTCCCACATCTCTTCTGCGAGCGACACTTCCTTAGTGGCATAATGAACTTCTGTCTTCTGAGCTTGTTTGCTTCGCTTGGTCTCAATAAGAGTCGTAGCTTCTAGACGTTTTAAGAGTGGTTGAAGAAGAGGCGTCATGTGGCGGCGCCAAGACAAGACAATAAAACACAAAGTCAGTGAGCGTTAGAGGACACACAGACTAAGAGTTAAATCACCTGCTGTTTATCAGTTTAAAGACTCAGATGGGATTAAAGAGCATCGACATGTTTTCACAAGGTTTGTACCTTTTTCAGCAGGAGACACTTTTTTCTCTGTGACTCGAATCTTCTCAATCGTCTTCATTTCTATTTCGTTTCAAGATTTTTTAAATCCAGGAAGAGTTTTATAAAACAGAAATAAAAGAGAATTTTGACAATTAACAAACAAACATGCAAAAATAACATTAAATAACACAAAACCCAGCAAACTGTGAAGACGTAAAGAACGTAAGAATTCCTGTGAAGAGGAGGCAACAGTTCAGTTTATGTCCCGTAATCATTCAGATTTATAATTTATTTATGATTTGTATTATGTTTATGGATACATCACATCGACTCAAAAATAAACTCACTGTTAAACTGTTCCATGGTCGAGTCAGGTCCTACTTTTATTTCACTTTTTAATTTGACCACTAGAGGGTGCAACTGTCATTTTTACTCTACCACATTGACACTGTTGTTTGAAGCAGCTTGTGATTATTGAGCAGATTTTATTTTCCTATTCTTACTGAATTATTAAAAAACAATCCAAGCTGTAAAGTGTTGCATTGTGGGACAGAAAGTGCGACAAAGTAAAAAAAGAGTTTATCACATGAAGGAAAACTGAAATGAAGAGTTTGGTTCAGTTCAAGTTTTCAGACTCAATCTCAGAAATGTAGCTTTAATTGTCAATGTAGGAAAAAGATTTGTGTAAATTTCAAATGAAACATTTGAATGTTTGAGTCGACGTTTGATGTAATTTTGAAGAAGAGTCGTAACTGAAGTGTTGCCGAAGGTTCACATTCATGAAGCTGTACCTTTACGAAGAGTTTCTTCAACCTCTGGTTTGACTTCAGGTGTTTTATCCACAGAGATTCTCTCTGTTTGTTTCTTTGACACCTTCTCGATTTTCACTTCCTGCACCTTCACAGGAATTCCCTCAGGTGGCTTCCTCTCAGGTGGCTTCCTCTCGTCTTCCGTCACCTCCTGAGGAGCTTTCACAGGCCTCCTCTCTGGAGCAGCCTTCTCTGACACTTTGGCCTCAGTACGTTTTTCTGGAACCGTCTTTGGAGTTTCCTCCACTTTTCTCTCAGGTCGCTCTGGAACTCTCTCCAGGGTTTTTTCCTTCACCTCAGTTTTCTGCGGAGCTGGTCGCTCTGGAGCAGTTTCAGGTTTTTTATCAGTCTTAAGTTCCGTCTTCAACTCAACTACCTCTTCGACTTTGTGAGGAACTTTTTCAGGCACCAGTTTAGGCTTCACAGCTTTAAGAGGGTTTGACACAAACACATGCACAAGACGTGACTTTACAGAAAAGAGGAGTGTGCTCACGCACAAGAAGATTCAACTCAACAGGAAAACTTGACTCAAACGATCTGTTTTTAGGTCCAGAAGGTGGCGCTAGAGGGAAGCTCGAAAGAACGAGATCAGGATGTTTTATTAAAATCCAGAATCCTCCCCTGGAGAACTACATGTTATATTCTGTATGAAGATAATAATGTTTCACAGTAATTTGAGTAAAATGATCCTGTTGTTAAAGACGGAGATGAGAGTACCTTTCTCCTTCCTCGTCTCTTGGTCTTTGGGAGGAGCGACGGCAGCTTCTGGTTCCTTTGCTGCTTTTTGAGGTTCAGGACGTTTTTCCTCCACAGGAACTTGAAAGAGCATCACAAACATTAGAAGATGAACTCGTGCTGAAGAGTTGTTAGAGAAAAGCCACTCTATCGAGTGTGAGACGAGAAAACACGACGGAGACTCTGGAGCCACCGATTAGACGTTAAGAGTTTAAGATGAAGGTGAGAGTTTTAGTGTGAGGATGATTGACAGCTCAGGTACCTTTAGCGGCCACAGGCTTCTTCTGTGGTGCTTCTTCTCCTCTCTGCACCTTCGGTGGGACTGTAGCTGGAGGAGCTGGAGGAGGAACCACCTCCTTCTTCTTTGCTGCTGGTTCAGGTTCTTCAAAAGAACACGTCATTCGTCAGATATTTGCATAAAAACGTGTGTCGCTGTTAAATGTAGACAAACGATTCACTCACAGACATTGGAGACGGTTAAAGTTGACGTTCGTCACATAAATTAAAAGTTTCAAGAAGTTTAAGAATTTAAACCTTAGTTCAACAAACACTCAGAAAAACAAGATTCAAGTTAAATTCGGAGTTAAGAGATTTAAGAAAAAATCCAGAGTGGCATCTCAGCCAGACGTGTTGTGTACCTTTCCTCAACGGTTCCTTTGGAGCGGCCGTCGGTTCTGGTTTGGTCTTGGGTGGTTCTGGTATTGCTTCAGGTTTTTTAACTGCCGGCTCAGGTTTGGGAACCATGACGGGTTTTGGTGCTGGAGGTTCTGGCGTGGCGACGGCCGGTTGGGGTTTTGTTACAGGAGGCTCCGGCTTACGGACCCCTGGTTTTGGTTTTTCTGGTTCTGGTTTTGGTTTCTGGACTCCTGGTTCTGGCTTGGTCTCAGGCTTGACCTTTGCCAGCTCTGGTTTTCCAGGTTCTTCAGGGACTTAAAGCAACATTCAGATAGTTAACATACAAGCAAAGACACAGAAATTCAAAGATTCGCTTCCATGTTGAAGCTGAACAAACACAATGAAGACTTTGATACTGACGACACAGAAACACACACACTGCCGGAAAGTCGTTAAACCCAACACACATCCAGACAGAACAGGAAATACCTTTGGACGGTGGTGTTGTCGGCTTCTTCAGCGCCGCCGGTTTAGCTTCAGCCTCCGGCTGGATCTTGGCAGGTTTGGGTTCAGGTTCTGCTTTGGGAGCCGGTGAGGGTTTAGGCTTTGGTTCAGGTTCTGCTTTTGGTTTGGGTCTGGGTTCGGGTTCAGGCTTTGCCGCAGGGGCCACCTTTTTGGGCTCTGCTAGAACCTGAGGCTTGGACTCATCTTCAAGTAGGTAACACAGACAGTGGCTAATGTTAGCATAAAGTGGTGGAAGGATGTAAAAGTTACGAAGAGGCGTTCAGAGGAGCTGACACTGAACTAAGAGACACACTGAAGCAGAGACAGCGACGTGAGACACAGAGAACAAACAGAATCTGAATACAATCCAGACCAGACAGATGTTAACACTGGAGAAGCTACAGAGCAAAGTGGAACTGAAGACATGAAATGACCAGAAGAACTCGTACCTTTCTTTGGCACTCCAGGCTTTTCAGTGGGCAGTGAGGGAACAACAGGCTTCTGAAGCTCCTCTGGTTCTTTAAGATTTAAACATGAGGCAGAAAATCAAAGACAACAAAAGGAATGAGAATCAGGTTCAACTGTTAACACATCAGAACAGAGGAGAAGCCTCTACCTTTGAGAGCAGGAACCTGCTTCTTCTCTGGGACTGAAACCACTGCAACCTTTTCCTCCACTGGCTTTTTGGCCTCGACTACATGAGACGTTCAGTAAAATGTCACAACATAGAGACATGGAGACGTTACGAGTGAAGAGCACCTCATCACATTAGAAACACAGGAAGTGCATGATTTCACATTAAAGGTATGTTGGTACCTTCAGGCTGGAACTTCAGAGCTGCTGTCGGCTTCTCTTCAGGCTGTTTCTCTCCAGCTTTGAGAACTGACAAAGACAGCGAGTGAGTTAGCATCAGCACACAGACGCTGAGCGTTTGCAAGTGAAGCAGAGAAGCGCAGAAGAGAATTACAGAAGAAAAGAGAAAGCTTCTACAGTAGATAAAGTAATTACTGTTCTACCTGTAGCAAGAGAGGAAGAGTGAAATAACCAGGACAAAGCTGAACAGACACAACAGTGGAAGATGTTAGTAGCGGAGGAAGGAGAAGTGAGTTTGCAGAGAACAAGGCGCTGAAGCTGCGGACGACGTTCAGCTCTGGTACCTTTAGTTGGGATTTCCTCTCTCACTCCAATTCTCTGAGTCTCCACCGTTTCCTGAATAGCGACTCTGGCAGCTGGAGAAACACAGGAACACATCCAGGATCATGATTAGTATCAAATAGATGTCACTGCTGTTTGAAGTAGAAATGATTATATCACTGTGACCGAAACACTTAAAAAGATCATTTCCTGCTCGTAGCAGATGTTAAACAACCTGAAATCAAGTCTCGTGCATGTTTTCACATTAACTACACTGATGGAGTTCAGACTGATGGAGTCAGCGTGGTTAGAAAATGGAAACCATAACGATTCACCTGCACTTCAAGGTAAGAAATGAAAACTTTTGTCGGTTAAAGAACCAGCAGAGGTTATTTTCAACAAGAGGAAACACAAGGACCTCACAAAGACAAAGAGCCAGGTCCCAGCGGCTCAGACAGACACACAAACCACCTCCCTAATCTGATCTGATACCTTTGGTTGTTGACACCTGTTGTGAAACCGTCTCCTCCGTCCGGCTCTGATACTCGACTGTGACGAGCACAAAAGTGACACAAGACAAGAAACGTGAGAAGAAACGTTTGTGACAAAAATCGGCAGCGTCACAGTTTCACAAAGTTGACATGTTGTCTCAGAAACTTAAGAGGAATGAATAAATCTCTGTGATCTCATGGATTATTCAACAGGACGAGGGTCAG
Source organism: Hippoglossus stenolepis (assembly GCF_022539355.2). Taxonomy (NCBI): domain Eukaryota; kingdom Metazoa; phylum Chordata; class Actinopteri; order Pleuronectiformes; family Pleuronectidae; genus Hippoglossus; species Hippoglossus stenolepis. The sequence goes on along the minus strand of NC_061495.1, from coordinate 625,059 downwards.
AGGGTCTGAAGGTCAGAGGGTCTGAAGGTCAGGGGTCAGAGGGTCTGAAGGTCAGAGGTCAGAGGGTCTGAAGGTCAGAGGGTCTGAAGGTCAGAGGGTCAGAGGGTCTGAAGGTCAGAGGGTCTGAAGGTCAGAGGGTCAGAGGGTCTGAAGGTCAGAGGGTCTGAAGGTCAGAGGGTCTGAGGGTCAGAGGGTCAGAGGGTCTGAAGGTCAGAGGGTCTGAGGGTCAGAGGGTCAGAGGGTCTGAAGGTCAGAGGGTCTGAAGGTCAGAGGGTCAGAGGGTCTGAGGGTCAGAGGGTCTGAAGGTCAGAGGGTCTGAAGGTCAGAGGTCGAGAGGGTCAGAGGGTCTGAAGGTCAGAGGGTCTGAAGGTCAGGGTCAGAGGTCGAGAGGGTCAGAGGTCGAGAGGGTCAGAGGGTCTGAAGGTCAGAGGGTCAGAGGGCGAGAGGGTCAGAGGTCGAGAGGGTCAGAGGGTCTGAAGATCAGAGGGTCAGAGGGCGAGAGGGTCAGAGGTCGAGAGGGTCAGAGGGTCTGAAGATCAGAGGGTCAGAGGGTCTGAAGGTCAGAGGGTCAGAGGTCGAGAGGGTCAGAGGGTCAGAGGGTCAGAGGGTCAGAGGTCGAGAGGGTCAGAGGTCGTCCAGGACCTGAGCCTCTGAACAACCAAACGTTAGAGAATCATAAAATGGTCCAAAGAGAAATAAAACTACCTCAGTCAGTCGTCATGGTTGGTCCGTTCCAATTGTCTCATTATCGTAATTCATCCATTAGTCACTTTATTATAATTAAAGACACAATTTCACCACCGGTGAGCAATTCAATTACACGTGTGAAGTCTGACAACTACTGAGAATAAAGTTAAACTTTGTCTCAAATAAGTCAATTATGTTATTATTACTTCAGTGTTTTGTCAGAACTTCAGATCTCAGGCTTCACACATTCCATCTGTTTCCGTCTGAACTTTTACAAACTGTTTCTGTCACATTTCATTTTCTACAAGATTAAAGAGTTTGACTGTGAATCGACGACACAGCAGAAGATTAGTGTCACATGAGAACATGGAAGATGGGAAGATGGTTAAAGATGAAAAAAAGAAGAAAATCCCACAATGTCAGAGACTCGACAAACAAACGAGATCACGAAGACGTTCGTATAAACCCACACACACGTCACGTGACACAATGACGATGTTATGATGAACAGATTTGGGTAAAAATCAGAAAACTAATCAGATTTTATATTTTTGGCATAATTCTTATTATTTTTTGGCATCATTTAAAAAAGACGTTTAAAAGAATGGTTTGAGTTTCGTCCCAGATCTGCTCACATGATGGTGATGGAGAAAATGAAGTTTGAGTAAAAGGAGGAAATACATGGAGTGTTACCTCTTCGCTCCACCTCCATCTCTTGATACGAATATTCAGCCGATTCTTTAAAAAACAACCATGTTTTTATTTATTTCCGTTCTTGAGAACAAAGAATTTTCCGTTGAAGGATTATTGTGGATTAGTTGGTCAGTGAGAATCTTTTTTTCCTGAATTGATGTTAATCAGTTTTCTGGTCAGGGTGAAGGATGTAAGAGGATGAAGAATAAAAACATAAGTAAATACCTCTGTGTTCAATCTTTTCTTCATACTGATAGAACTCAGCAGATTCTTTAAAACAAAAAAACATGTTGCTTTCATTATGTATCAGTTGTGATTTTAAAGATTTAGATTTGGTTTAAAGTCGCATGTCTAAATAAATGGACTCATAAGAAGCTTCACACCCACGTTCTGCTCCTGGTTCTAATCTTACCTTGAATGGCCACAGACGAGGACACGTCCGGCCTCTGAATCGAGGTGTCTGGGACATCTACAAGTTCATACCAAAACTTTCTTTAGAACAAAACTACCACAGCACAAGTATTCAAGAACAAATGTGTGTAAAGTACAATTAAAACATTGACATTTTAAAAAATCCTCCTGCTCAGCCAAGTAGTTGAATGATAAAAGGTATGAAGAGCATTCAGGTCAAAGTCAGTGCCGACTTCATCCGGACTTTAGAACTATGGCAGCTGGTCATTTTCCTATTTGAGCCCCTCTGGGTAATAGAGACACTAAAGATTTAGATCCTATGACCATAAGCAGCTACACATACATGACAATATCTCTTGACAACAAATTCTATCTCTTTATTTTGACCTGATCTGTATTTTACCAGTTTACCAGTAAGAGGCTTGTGGCATCAGCCAGTTAGCAGATCTTTAACTGTGAAAGGCTGCAGACACTACGTTACTAATGTTCAGCATCATGTCAGATGTGCAACAGGTAGAAGCTTCTGTTTTACAGAATTGTACAATTACATTTATGTCAAGTTCCAATATAAACAAAACAAATGGACTCACAAAAAAACACGGGGACAAAACAAAAGACAAAAAGAGAGATGGCAGCTCACTGCCTTCGCTGGTTCCCACAGATTCACTGTGGGAATTTAAACGTGTTCTACATGCTTTCATTGTTTGTAGGTTCTATGTTTCTCAGTTTCCAGTCACACTCTGTGTGTTGGGGGACGTTTGGGGCCCAGACTAAAGGACCCTACATGAAACCAATCGATAGCCGATCATAATTTAACTGGTTCTCACAGAGTTGTCGCTCATGTGGACGACTGCTAACTGATCCTTATCAGGGAGCCCCTTGAGCTCGGGCCCCAGCGGCTGTCTGTACAGAGAACAAGAGGATTTCCTGAAATGCCCTGACACATTCTAGAAGACAGAATACTCACCCATGGGAACCATTGCTAATTCAATTTCTGTGAAAAAAGGAAAGAGTGAAAAAGTGTTTAACACTAAAAGAGACAAAGGCTGAACAGAAGATAAAAGGTGGCGTCTGACTAGAACTGTACCTTTGCCAGACAAATAAAGCTCAGCTGTGCTCTTAGCCTCTCCTCTGGGCTCCAACCTCACAATCACTGAGTACACGCCTACATGGGATTAGTAATGAAGACGTTTAACACTCAGAAAAACAATCAGGAAAAAAATCTGCAGGGCTTTGTGACGGGCGTTTGGGGCTAGATGGCGCTCTACACACCTTCGTCTTCAATGGTCACGTTTCGGATGACCATGAAATGTCTTCTGTCCTCGCTTGTGAAGTTGTACTTAGTGCTCTCTTTCAGTTCCCAGGTGTCTTTGTACCATGACACGATAGCGTTGTCAAAGGACACCTCGCACTCAAAGGTGGCCGACTGGCGCTCGTTGACTTCCACGTTGTGGATGCGTTTGGTGAAATGAATTTGCTCGGCTAAAACAGATAAAGACGTGAATGGGTAAATGTGTTTGGCATCACAACTGGGAATGTATGACAACAGCTGAATGAAGTTTTCACCGACAACACATCCACACGGTTAGAAATGGCGATCAGAGGACAGTTATGATGACTGGTTGTTGGGGGGGTGTTTGAGTCGGGACAGATGTAAGAAGACAACACATGAGATGATGGCAGACTTTCTTCCTCCGGGAGAGCAGAGCAGTAAAGAGACAGAAGAAGAAAGAGCGGAAAAAAGAGGGAAAACCCCAAATCTCCAACATTAGTTGTGTGATGGAGTCAAAAGAGGTTAGTGAACGGGTAGAACATCCACGTCTAGAAGGTTGCAGGAAGGTTTCCAGGTACAAACCTTCCACCCAGAGGTCGGCTGATGACTCCAGGTGCTGGTACCTGCAGGTGTATCGACCCTGGTCTTCGTGCTTCAGGTCTCTGATCAGAAGCTTCTGAACCTTGTGCTTCACCTCAGACGTGAACCTGCCCTTCATCTCTAACTGCTTGCCGTTTTTATACCAGTGAGCCTCTACGTTAGGGACGGACAACTGACAAGACAGAGTGCACGACTGTCCTTCCTTACCCGATGTGTCCTGCAGATGCTTCTCAACCTCCACTTCTGAAAGACAAAACAAACATCCAGTTGGTTCGGACGTCACAGGACAGTTTCCACCAACCAGTGACCAACTGGTGTTCATTAAGACTGGTCTTAACTGTTGCACCAACCAAAACATAAGACTGGTCTTAATTACTCTCATAACCTAGAACAGCAAAGTATGAGCGAATTAGCTGATGAGCAGACGTGAGACCAGCTGGTTCGCCCAGTTAGTCATCGAGTGACTATCGTTACTGACCCATGACAGTGAGCTTGGCGCTGGAGATGTGCGGCCCACAGACCACCCGGTAGTTGCCCTGGTCGGACGACTGGCACTTCTTGATCTTGAGCAGGTGGCGGTCGCCACTGATGCTGATGTCGTACTTGTCACCGCTATCCAGTTTCTGCGTGCCCTTGTACCAGGACAGGGTGATCTCTGGGTAGTTGATCTTGATCTCGCACGCAAACTCCGCCTCCGCCTCCTTGTTGGTGAAGACGGACTGATCGGAGATGTCCTTCACCACAGTGACGGGCTGCAAGAGCGACAAGAGAAAAAGCTCCAGGTTATTGATAGAAAGGTTTTCTGATTTTAAGCCCAGGATGTTTCACCTGCCACAGATCTGCTGTTTAACTACTAACTCCGAAGTGGATCTCTGAGTTTGGTTTGGTCGGTAGTAACGTCAGCTCCATGGAGGCTCTGCTCTTCTCTATCAGCCTCTTTTTCATATTCAGTGAAACTGTGTCATTACAGCAGCTGAATTCTGAGTCTTCATGTTGTTTGTGCAGATGATTGTGAACCTGCTGAGGTGAGTGGATGTTCTGTGTGTGAGCTGATGGGTGCTGACCTCTGTGCGCTCCATCCTCTTCTGCAGGTCGGCCACCAGTCGGGCCATGTCCTCGTCTGACTCTCTGTCTCCACGTTCCAGTTCCTGTCAACAACAACATTATTACTCAGGACGTTGCTCCGGACTCGAACACACGAGGAGCTGACTGGGCGGAGCTTTACCGGTCTTCCACTTTCTTCAGCTTTCTCCTTCTTCAGCTGCTCGATGGCCTGCAGCAGGCCGCGGTAGTCTGTGATGCCGTACATGCGGGCATACTTCTCATACTCTTTGGGGTCCACGTTCCTCAACAGCTCCACGATGTCAATGTCCTTCTCCTCCTGTGGACTCTTCTGCTTCGATGGCGTCCTGAGGACAAAACAAAGGAGAGTTTGGTTGGATTTGGACACCTGGATTTGGACACCTGGACATCTGGACACCAACAGAAACTCAGGTACACTCACTTCTTCAGTTTGGCTCGGAGGTCCCCCTCGAGCAGCGACGCCTCTTTCTTCTCGTCCACGTGCATGTCGGTGTTGCACTCGATCTCTCCGTGGTTGTTGGAGGCAACACACCTGTACTGGCCCGAGTCCGACTTGGTCACCTCTCTGATCTCCAGTTTGGCCTCCTGGCCCTTCTGCTCGATGGAGATGCGGCCGCCGTGCGTTACCTGCCTCCACTTCCCCTTCATCCACTTCACACTGGGGATTGGGTCTCCGCCCACCTTGGCGATGAAGGTGGCGGTGCCCTCTGAGGAAGAACAGGTGGCAATTAATCTACAGTCACAGGTTGTGTGTTGCGTTGTGTGATGTGCTGTGTGTTTGTGTGTGGCTCACTCTCAGTGACGTGTGCAGGTTTCGGTGTCTCAATGAAGAACAGGTTGTCCAGTTTTTTGGGCGAAGCAACACTTGGAGCTTGAGCCAGAGGCGGAGCTGCTCCTGGTTTCTCTGCAACACAACAACACGGTGCAATAATACACAACTGTTTTCTTCCACCAATAAAAACACAGATATTGTTAGTTTGAAGCGTGGTCACAGAAGAACGTCAGTTTTTAAAGATGTTTTAAACACTGAGAAACAAAGAAAACAACTTTTAAATGAGCTGAAAACAGTGAAGCCTCTAAAATCATGAGAAGCTGCAGTTTGTGAAAAGTCCAGTTCACCAACAGACGATGAAGCAGTTTCACACTTTGATAACGAGGCCCAATGTTCTAATGAGCAGCTACAACATGTAATGACCTCCGGTGTCCAGCAGGTGGAGCCAGTCTACCACTGACTGTGTTTAAATGTTCAACCGACTCAAAACGTGAAATCAACAAAAAAACATTTGTTAAAAACAACTTTTTCTCCCTGGTGCTGCGGTGACATTAGTCGTCTCTTACTTACCTTTAACCGTCACTTTAGCTTTGCAGAACTCGCTGCCAGCGTCGTTGGACGCCTTGCAGAGGTAATCGCCAGCGTCGTGTCTGGAGGCGGGGCTGATCTCCAGGCAGGCCGTCCCGTCGGAGAAGCTGATCCTGGTGCTGCCGGACGACGTCAGGTCCTTCCTGTCCTTCATCCACTGGATCATCAGAGGAGGTGACCCGCAGACGTGACACCTGAGGCTCAGCTTCTCTCCCTCGTCCACCGTCGCGGGTTTGAGCGAGACGTCGAAGACCGGAGGCTTCTTGGCCTCTGCAGAAGAGAAGAAAGAGTGTTTCATCTGAGCAGAGTGACGGACAGCACTGACGCCACTATTAGAAAACTCATCATCTTCTAATAACATGATCAGTACCTCTACTGTCATAATAAAAGAACGAAATACAAATAATAAGAAATAAGAGAAAAAAAGAGAGAAAAGAATAAAATGAGGAAGTGAAACCTCCGATAAAACAAGTCAGACGCAACGCGACCTCTGTAAGCCACACCCACCTGAGATGCCGACAGTGATGTCACACGAGGCTCTTCCCGCCTCATTGGAGGCCTGGCAGGTGTAGCTGCCGCTGTCGCTCACCTGGCTGCTCTTGATGCACAGCACCGCCACATTACTCTTAAAGCTGATGTCATATTTGTCGGAGCTGTGGATCTCCGTGCTGTCTCTGAACCAGCTGATGGACATGGGCTGAGAGCCAGAAACCCGGCCCTCCATCTTCACCAGTTTTCCCTCCATGTCCTCGATGTGCCCTGACGGCTTCTTGGTGAACACTGGAGGGTTCTTACGCTCTGAAAACAAGAGAGGGAAGCCACGTAAGGACGGGAAGCTGCGTTTTTCAGCACAAAGAAACGCCATCACATAGGCTTGAGTTAAAGAAGAGGGGCCGAGGGGATAAGAGTTTGGGCCCGTGGGTTAAAATACCTTTGACCGTGATGTCGGAGGAACAAGAGTCCTTCCCCACGTCATTAGCGGCATGGCAGAAGTACCTCCCTGTGTCGGCTTTATCTGCCTTCACGATGGTCAGGTGCGGCGTGTTATCCACGCAGCTCATCTTATAATTCCCCCCAGTGCGAATGTCTTTGTGGTCTTTGGACCATGTGACTTTAATGGGGGCGGAGCCATTCAAGTGACACTCCAGCTCAATGCTGTCGCCCACTGTCACTTCCTGTGGTGACAACATCCTGTCAAAGACTGGAGGGTATCTGGGTTCTGCAGGTCCGTCAAAGAGCGGGAAGAAGAACACGCCACAAGAACAACAACAAAAAAACACGTTTAGATGAAATGTTTCATAGTCGTTATTTTGTTAATATTATTATTTTATTAATATTTCACAGAGGTTCTGTTTTTATTAAACATCTCTCTCCAACCAGAAACTGTAAATAAAGATGGATGACACAACGTCTCTTAAAAGTAAACTCAAATCATCTTGATCGCCCCCTGGTGTCTGGCTGCAGTATAGGTCATAAACCTCCTCCTCCTCCATGTTAGCAGATGGGACCAAACAAATAAATGGAAGTAGACGTTAAATAAATGTTTGTAAAGATGTTTCTGTCATTTCAGGTCGTTATCATCTCTCTGATGTTTGTTCAAGTTTCTGATCAGTTTGGTTTGAATCAGTTATTTGATGATATAAAAACAGTCATGATTGACAGCTGAGACTGACTCTTGATTTTTGCTTCATTTCTGGACAGTGGGAGGAAGTGGACACGTGTCGTCCATCATTATTCAGTCTGTAGTCAGAGGTTCTGCACCTCTGGCTCGTGACCCCACACAGGTTCAAATCCCAAGCAGACGAGGTCGGGACGTTTGATGGTGTCAATCGAAGAACCAGTTTTATTTAATTGATGTTAAAATAAAGCTGAACTAAAATCAGTTTTATTAATTGAGGTTAAGGTTATTCAAACTGAAAGAAGAATGTTTGTTAGTGTTTGAGATCAGAACCATTCAACCAATCAGCTCTGTCTCCACTGACCTTGCAGGGTGAGCTTGGCTCTGCAGGAGGCCGAGCCCACGCTGTTGTTGGCCACGCAGGTGTACTCGCCAGAGTGCCTCATCTCACTGTGCTCAATCTGCAGCACGGCCGTGTTGTCATCGTACAGCATAGAGAAGTCGTTTCCGTGCGTCAGAGGCTCGCCGTCTTTCAGCCACGACACGTCGATGGGTGACGAGCCGGCGACACGGCACTCGAACCTGACAGGCAGACCCTCCGTCTGCTGCAGGCTGGTGATCTTCTTGGGGAAGGTCGGCGGCGTTTTGGCCTCTAGAGGAGGAGCAGACGTGACAGTGAAATGTAACTAAGTACATTTAATCAAGTACTTAAGTAAAAACATGAAGTGTAATATCAAACACACATGTAAATGTACAACAGGTGATTTTTAAAATATGATGCTGAATAAAGAACAGGTTTTATATTTATTCATTCATTTATTTATTTCATCTTTATTTTTGAAATGGAATGTGTTAAATATATACAACTTACTTGACAATTCATATTGTTCATTTTACAAATGAGCAGGTTGTTATTTTGAGATTAAAATATGTAAATCAGATGTTTCACCTTGAACGTTGAGTCTGCAGGTGGAGGAGGCGGAGCCGATGCGATTCTCCGCCTTGCAGCTGTATTCTCCGATGTCGGCCTTGGTGGCTTTGCTGAGCTTCAGGTGGGCGACGCCCTTCGAGTACTCCAACTTACAGGTGGGGCTGGACCGCACTTTACCGTCAGCCTTGAACCACGACACTTTGATCTCGGGAGTTCCCGCCACCTGACACTTGAGACACACGGCGTCCCCGGCGGTCACCTCCATGGGCTCCAGAGACTCCACAAAGTACGGTGGCTCTGCAGTGACAAACACAAACCATCAAAATCAACCAGAAAAATGACACCTGCTTCTTTTAAGCTGGTAACCAATCAGAGCTGAGAACACACCCACTCCTCCAATCAAGTTTCTGTTTTCATTCAGGGCAAGAGGAGAGGATCCGATGATTGAGCTAAGCTAAGCTAATTAGGAGCTGCTAACGATCCCATAGAGATCCAGTGACTGAGCTAAGCTAAGCTAATTAGGAGCTGCTAACGATCCCATAGAGATCCAGTGACTGAGCTAAGCTAAGTCTCTGACAAACAGTTGAGAGGGGGAGCTCACCGAGAATAGAGACGGCCGCCTCACATGTGTCGTCTCCGGCATCGTTGGACACTCGGCAGCTGTACCGTCCTGCCGCCTCCTTGTCGTCGGTACTGAGACACTCCAGGATGCAGGAGCTCTCCGTCGTGGTGATGTTGTGTTTGTAGGAAGCAAAGATTTGCTGTCCGTCTTTGTACCAGCTCACCGTGATCTTTGGTGTTCCGGTGTACGTGCACTCCAGAGTTAACGGTTTCCCCTTCTCCACCGCCACGTCCTTCAGCTTCTTGGAGAAGGCGGCGGGTTCTGAGGAACGAAGAGTAAACACAGCGACTGATGGTTTTAAATCTGAGGTCAGTGTTTCTAGTAAAATACTTGACTGGTTAAAAATCTGTGTTTTCTGATGTAAATGTACAATTATGTTGATTTCTCATTCTGAGAGGTGTTGACTTTCTAAATTTAAATTCTATATATTTGTTTATATTTGTGTTTATGTTAAACTGTAAAATAGCAAACATCATTTACATTTCTTTGTCATAAGGGTTTTCTACATAAACATACTGTATCAGGTGATGAATCGGTATTGAAACTTTTTAACTTCCAAATATCTGTATCAAACTGCCCGGAAAAAATGTGTAACTTGCAGTTTTATTGTTTTACTGTGTTGTTGTTTTACTTTGTTCCTCTGACGGAATGAGCTTCAGTCTGTATTTCTACACGACGGCTGAAAGAATGTCAAACATGTCTGACCTTTGACCGTGAGATTAACTGGACAGCTTTCCTTCCCGGCGTCGTTGGTGATCTGACACGTGTACTCGCCAGCGTGAGATCTGTCCACGTTGAAAAGCTCCAGAACCACCTGGTTATCCTTCAAGGAGAAATCACAGCCTCGTCCCGCCAGGATCTCTTTGGCTCCTCTGAACCACTGTAGTTTGAGCGGCGCGCTGCCTTTAACCATCGCTGAGATCGTCACATTAGAGCCCGGCATGGCCTCCACCGGCTGAGGTGCCACCACAAAGGACGGAGGTTCTGAGAACAGAGATCGAACATGGAGGAGGCCGCATACTATTTATATATATATATATTCTTTCACATCAAAGGATTTAAACTGCTCTGGTTCATTATATTCATATTTAAATAATAAGAGACTTTGAGTATTTCTGACCTTTGACAACAAGCAACGCGCTGGTTTCACAGGATCCCGCCTTGTTGACGGCTTTACATTTATACGTTCCCGAGTCGGACAGCTTTAGCGAGGGAACCCTGAGCATGCAGCTGTTCTCACTGAAGGAAATATCATGGTTGGGTCCACTCTGAATTTCCTTGCTATCGTGGAACCAGGAGATGGTGAAAGGAGGAGAACCTGACACTTTACACTCCATCTCTCCAGCTTCTGCGACAACTGTGTTACAGTCCTTTAACGTCCTGGAGAAGGTGGGAGGAATGATCTTATCTATGAGGAGGGAAACAGGAAGTCAGTGCTGCATCAGGACAAATGTATGACTTCAATGTATTTTCATTTGCGGAGTTTGGAATGAAACCTCATTATCTCCTCAGCACTATGATGAGGGGGTGAAGTGTTTGAGTCCACAGACACTTCACCCCCCCTCCATCATAGTGCTGAGGAGATCATAGGTTTTCAGTTTTGGGTGAACTATCCCTTTAAATGTCTGGTCAGAGCAGAGATGGAGAAGAAAGAGAGGGGCGGATGTTTAACAATTATATTTTCAACTTTGAAGACTTAGTTGAGGATGTTTGAGGTTTTTACAGTAACCCTGTGAATTCAGATTGGATTTGATCCAATACGCTGATATTATGTCAACGTGAAAAATGAACTGTCTGGTCAGATAAGAAATATTGTGTTGAAAATAAAAATACCAAACAATGGCACAGTAAACATTTTTAGTTGGTATATTAGGAAAAATCAAAAGCATCGAGGGTCATTACGTCTGTTGACTGATTTTCAAACCAGCAGATTTCTCAGTTAAACCTGAAATGTCAGTTTTAGTCTTTTGCTGTTTTAAAAAATGTAAATATTGAAAATTGTTGCATTTGTTGAAGAAAACCTTCTCAAAGAATCTAAAAAGATATCGACAGACATTTTGTTCCCACTCCTCCAGAATCTTATTGTCACGAACTTGAATATTAAAAAAATATCTCACTCTACTCATCAAAGCCCAAGTTCAGAGAAAACACCAACCTAAGACGGTGAGATTAATTTTGCTCAGGTCCTTCCCGACCTCGTTCATGACCTCAAACGTATATTCTCCAGAGTCGAGTTTCTCAGCAGAAAGAACGTTCAGGCTGGAAATCATCCGGGAGAATGAGATCTTGTATTTCCTCCCAGAGGCCAGCTCCACGCCGTCCTTGAACCACTTGGGGACGAGCTCTGGGGTTCCACGCACTTTGACCTCGAGGGCGGCGATATCTCCTGCCGTCACACTCAGAGAGTCGGGCTTATCCACGATCATAGCCGGTTCTGGAATCGACAGAGAAGGAGCAGAACATGTTTTTAATCAAACCTGCAGGGGGAGACAACTGCAAGAGAAAGAGAGAATTATATGTTTACAAACCTAGAACAGTCAAGTTAGCGAAACACTCCACACTCCCAGCATCATTTCTGAGTTGGCAGCTGTATTTGCCTGCCGTAGTTGCATCGGCCTTAAACACTTTAAGAGCGACCTGGTTGTTCTCAAAGGTGATTTTCCTGTTGTCACCGTCCCTGAGAATGTGATCCTTGTCTTGAACCCAGGACACAGTAATGGGTTCAGAGCCTTTAACAGTGGCCACAAGGGTCACCTCCTCTCCCAGTATCACTGTCATGTTTGACAGTTTCTTCAAGAACGACGGAGGCTCTGAAGAGAGGAGAAAAACATCGGGGGAAAGTCAGCAAGGTGACAAATGTAACTGAAACTAATGATTTTCATTTGAGATCATCGCAATTTCTACTGACCTCTGAGTTTAACTGACATCTGGCAGGTGTCACTTCCTACACTGTTTGACACTTTGCACTCATATTGGCCGGCATCTGAGGCGTCTATCCCAATGACATGCAGCGTGGCTGAGCTGCCCTCGCTCACCATCTTATATTTCCTGCTCTCCATCAGAGGCTTCCTGTCTTTGAACCAGGTGATCTGGAACGGAGCTGTACCACTCATCTCGCAGTACAGACTCACGTCCTTACCCTTCAGCCCTTCAACAGGCTCAGGGACTTTGACAAAAGATGGGGCATCTACAAAAAGATCAGCAAACTGTTAATGAGGCAAAGGGATCCATGACGAAATCTTAAAGCTGAGACCCGTAACACTTCACGTTTTCACGAATCAGTTTTGTTGGCGGGAGGTTGTTGGAACAACAGTCCAGTTGAAACTACAATCAAGATGTTGTTGAAGATGGTTTGAACTACAACTAAGATGTTGTGGAAGATGGTTGGGACGAGAGCTAAGGTGTTGTGGAAGATGGTTGGGACGAGAGCTAAGGTGTTGTGGAAGATGGTTGGGACGAGAGCTAAGATGTTGTGGAAGATGGTTGGGACGAGAGCTAAGGTGTTGTGGAAGATGGTTGGGACGAGAGCTAAGGTGTTGTGGAAGATGGTTGGGACGAGAGCTAAGATGTTGTGGAAGATGGTTGGGACGAGAGCTAAGATGTTGTGGAAGATGGTTGGGACGAGAGCTAAGATGTTGTGGAAGATGGTTGGGACGAGAGCTAAGATGTTGTGGAAGATGGTTGGGACGAGAGCTAAGATGTTGTGGAAGATGGTTGGGACGAGAGCTAAGGTGTTGTGGAAGATGGTTGGGACGAGAGCTAAGATGTTGTGGAAGATGGTTGGGACGAGAGCTAAGATGTTGTGGAAGATGGTTGGGACGAGAGCTAAGATGTTGTGGAAGATGGTTGGGACGAGAGCTAAGATGTTGTGGCAGATGGTTGGGACGAGAGCTAAGATGTTGTGGAAGATGGTTGGGACGAGAGCTAAGATGTTGTGGAAGATGGTTGGGACGAGAGCTAAGGTGTTGTGGAAGATGGTTGGGACGAGAGCTAAGATGTTGTGGAAGATGGTTGGGACGAGAGCTAAGGTGTTGTGGAAGATGGTTGGGACGAGAGCTAAGATGTTGTGGAAGATGGTTGGGACGAGAGCTAAGGTGTTGTGGAAGATGGTTGGGACGAGAGCTAAGGTGTTGTGGAAGATGGTTGGGACGAGAGCTAAGGTGTTGTGGAAGATGGTTGGGACGAGAGCTAAGGTGTTGTGGAAGATGGTTGGGACGAGAGCTAAGATGTTGTGGAAGATGGTTGGGACGAGAGCTAAGATGTTGTGGAAGATGGTTGGGACGAGAGCTAAGGTGTTGTGGAAGATGGTTGGGACGAGAGCTAAGATGTTGTGGAAGATGGTTGGGACGAGAGCTAAGGTGTTGTGGAAGATGGTTGGGACGAGAGCTAAGGTGTTGTGGAAGATGGTTGGGACGAGAGCTAAGATGTTGTTGAAGATGGTTGGGACGAGAGCTAAGGTGTTGTGGAAGATGGTTGGGACGAGAGCTAAGGTGTTGTGGAAGATGGTTGGGACGAGAGCTAAGATGTTGTGGCAGATGTTTGGGACGAGAGCTAAGGTGTTGTGGAAGATGGTTGGGACGAGAGCTAAGATGTTGTGGAAGATGTTTGGGACGAGAGCTAAGGTGTTGTGGAAGATGGTTGGGACGAGAGCTAAGATGACAGAATTGATTTTGGGTTTGAACAGTCGACAGTTGCTGAGGTGTTGTCGAAAAGTATGTATCGTCATATGTTGTTACTCTTGCACTGATTTTGCAAAGACAAAGTTTGCAAAAAATCTCTCGAGTCGAGGTCTTTAACGATGGAGCCTTTCCAAATGTTACGGACATCAGCTTTAAGCAATAACACAAGAACCGACTGACACAGCCGGTGCATCAGAGTCATGAATAAATGACCATTATGAATCAGTGAGGCTGACCTTTAACAGTAAGTGTGCTGCTGCAGCTCACACTGCCAGCATCATTCTGAGCTTCACAGGTGTAAACTCCATCATCATCAAAGCTGGCGGACAGCAGTTCCAGGACTGCGACTGAGTCAACAAACGATGTCCTGAAGTTGCCCCCGTCTGTGACCTTGGTGTCGTGTTTGTACCAGGTCACTTTCAGAGGAGCTGTGCCACTGACTTTACACTCCAGGCGGAGGGAATCGCTCTGCTTCACAAACTTAGTGGCAGGGAGCTTCAGCACAAACTCAGGTGGTTCTGTAATGCCAAAGTACAGACATGTTAGCTGCTGTTGTGACAGGCAGGATGTCAGCTGACAATGATGGGTTAGCAGCAGACGCAGGATGGTTGTGTCAAATACAAACGCAACACAAATGGAACAAATAGTTGTTGAAAAGCTTCAGCAGCAAAATAGCTTCTAATCAAAACATGAACGTTCTGCGAAGCTGAGAAAACGTGACAGAATCACTGGTTTTATCCAGTGAAGCGGATGAAATGAAAACAGCCACAAGAATTGAATTAAAAGACGAGAATCCAACCTTTGACTGTCAGGTCGGCACTACACTGTATAGAGCCAGCGTCGTTACTGACTTGACAGCAGTACACTCCACTCTGGGCGACACCCACTGAATAGAGCTCTAAGAAGCAACACGTCGCCTCCAGCCCAGTGAAACACGTGGGCCCGGTCATGAGCTCCGAGTCGTCTTTGAACCATTTCACAGTGAACGGAGGAGTTCCTTTAAAAGAGCTTTTAAAGCGTACAGTGGAGTTGGGTAGAGCTGCCTGGGACTCGGGCAGTGTCGTGAAGCTCGGAGGTTCTGAAGAAAACGAGACGGAGCAGGGTGAAGAGACAGTCACATTTTGGTTAAATGACCAATCACACTGGAGATCACGTTCTAACCTTTGACCAAGAGCGAGGCACTGCTCTGACAGCTTCCTGCTGGATTGGTCAGTTTACAAGAGTAAGATCCTGCGTCGGATCTCTCCAGCTGCTCGATCTCGATAGACACAGCGTTGTCCTGCTGAATGAGTTTGTGTTTTACACCACTGGAGATTTTGGCCCCGTCTTTCTGCCACTCTACGCAGATCGGGAGGGAGCCGGAGATTTTGCAACATATCTGAACAAAGGAGCCCAGGATCTCTTGCATGTCTACCAGCGGTTTGATGAAGCTTGGAGGAATTACTTGCTCTGTTCCCAAGAGAGAAGGTTCATAATTACACTGTGTTCAACGTGTCTAAATGTACCTCAGGTATTGTACGATTTTTACACCGACCTAGTACGATCACTCGGACTTTGCAGGAGCAGGTACTGATGTGGTTCGACACCTGGAAGAAGTATTCTCCTTCGTCCTCTTTGTGAGCCGCCTGAAGCTTTAAGCTACTCGTGTTGTTCTCAAAGCTCAGTTTATGCTGCCTGATGGACTGAAGCTCTTTACCATCTTTCATCCATTTCACTTTGAGCTCAGGGGAACCTGTTACTTTACAGTCCAGACTGACTGGATCTCCAGCTGTGACCTTTATCACCTCTGGTTTCTCTGTGATCTGAGGAGGCTCTACAAGGCAAAGGAAAGTCAAACATTCATTTAGCGTCTGAGCGACACATTAGCACCATGTAAACATTGGTGATCAGTTAAGGTGTACCTTGCACTGTGAGGGCAGCAAAGCATCTATCCTGCCCAGCCTCGTTGACCACCTGACAGGTGTATCTCCCACTGTGAGTGGCCTCACAGGCAGGAATCCTAAGAGTGGCCACATTGTTCTCAAATGTTCTCTCAATCTTTGGATCTTCCAAAATCCAGCTCTCATCTTTCTGCCATTGTACAGAGAGAGTCGGAGAACCCTGCACGACACACTGAAACTCTGCCATTTTACCCAAGACAGTGGCGCTGTTCTCAATCCTCCTGGTAAATGTTGGTGGTTCTATTCGAGAAAACCAGTGAAATGTTAATTAAACAATCAATCATCACCTCAAAAGATAAAAATGTGATCTCTGATCGGACCGACCTTTGAGCTTTAGCGTTGTCTTACAGGTACAGCTGCCCACCTCGTTAGCAACAGTACAGTGATATTCACCCACATCAACAGCTTCACATTTGTGCACCTCTAGACCCACAGTGCCGTTCATCTGTGAGAAGCCATGTTTGGCGCTGGGTTTGATCTCCTTTGCATCTTTGTGCCACGAGATTTCAAATGGACCCGTCCCAGAAACCTGACTCTCAAAACAGGCACTGGAGCCTTTCACTACTTCGACTGGAGTCAGCTCTCTAACGAATGATGGCGGTTCTGAGATGAGAGAAAAACAGTCACCGGACTTTACTCACTTCCTTCATTTCTTAATATATTATGAACCAGACTTTTCTTTACATTTCTTTCTAGAGGTTTCCCATAGAAATAAATCTAAGACAAATGTCCACTATAATGGTATCCATTACGATGGTTAGGTTGCCAGTATATACAGGATTCACTTGTTTTAAGTTGTAGTTCTCAAGTTGAAATAATCTTTAAAATTCCGTAAACTTTACACAAGAGGACATATTCCATTCATCTTCAGGTTGAACTGTGAAATGTTCAGAAAACATGGGTTTTCTCAGATTGTCTCTTTTCAGCCTCTGTCGCAATCACTTTGTTTTAGCTCGCTCTGATTGGTCAGCTGGTTCCAATTGCAGATTCAAACTTACACACTAGATGAAAAATACATCATATGTTTCCTTTAAAACTAAAAACTGAAATGAAGTGCACAATGTAGGAAAGACGGCCTCCTAGGGTTTTTTTGGGAAACCTCTGCTTTAAATCCTTTGTTCTTTAAACACTGTGCAATGATCATCATGTCCTCTGACACAACTGACCTTTGACCTTGAGCTCCATGCTGCAGCTCTCGCTGCCGGCCTCATTACGAGCCTCACAGTAGTAAATCCCACTGTCTTTGCTCTCAGGCCCACAGACTTCCAGAGCGGCCACAGAGTTAGTGAAGGTGATCTTGAACCGATCACTGGGGATGATCTCCGAACCTTCCTTGAACCAGCAGATGTCTATCTCAGGTGTGCCGGCCACATGACACTCAAAGACTTTACTCTGACCGAGACGGACCACGGACACACGGGCCGGAGTCCGGACAAACGTAGGAGGCTCTAGAGTATAAAATAAGATGATTGATGTCACCGTGAGAAAGATGATGAGAAAATCTTTGATCTCTATAAAGTTGAAAGTGTTTAAGTTTCCATCCAAATGTTTCTCAGACTTTAAACACATCAGAGTGTTTCCAGAACCTCTTGCTGCTTTCATGTTTCTTTGATTCTCTGGATCATTGTATTTCTACAAAGTGTTTTCACTCTGTTAACGAACCGTATCATGGTTCAGTTTGATCCAGACCCAGACCACTTCTTTTGGTCAGATTAAATGTTGGTCCCTAGTCTGGACTGTGGTCAGAGGAACCTTTCACACCAGATACTTTGGATCAGACTAAACGGAGAAGACTGGAGGTCTGGAGGAAATCGAGTCCGTCTCTGATTAAGTCCTATGAGCACGTTCAAGAGTTTGAAATTCATGCTCTATCAAGAAGTGGAGGATCAGTGTGACGCCAAAGGAAAGACACTCATTTAAATTCAAGATGCACTAAAGCACATAAGAACATATGGATGGAAACATACTTATTAACTCAGTGTCACACAAAGACCATTGACCTTTGACAAAGAGTGTCGTCTGACATGAAGTGGAGCCGACGTCGTTCTGTATCTCACACACATATTCTCCAGAATCGGCGGTTTTAGCAAAGAAAAGCTCCAATGAGCTGCAGGTGTTGTCTTTGGTCACGGAGCAGCCGGCACTGGACAAAATCTCCTTCTTGTTTTTGAACCATTTGATGGTTAGTGGCGGCGTGCCAGAGAGCAGAACGTTAAACTGGACCTTTGAGCCCGGCAACACGTTCATGGACTCAGGCTTTTCAAGAATACACGGAGGTTCTGGAAGAGAAAGAACAAACCTAGTGAAATCTACAGATCTTCCAACGGTTCGTTTTGTGTCTTTACTGCAAAAACAAACCTTTAACAAATAAGATCCCAGAGCACTGGACCGTTCCTGCTTTGTTTTTGGCAATGCAGGTGTAGCTGCCGCTATCTTTAGCATCAAGATTAGAGATTTCCAGAAAAGCAACATTCTCAAAGAACGTGCATTTTTGTTTGTCATCAGTCTGGATCTCATTCTTGTCTTTGTACCACTGGATGGTTATTGGCAGCGAGCCAGACACAAGACATTCCAGATGAGCAAATGATCCTTTGATTCCTTCTGTCTGCTTCAGTTTTCTTGTGAAAGACGGTGGAATTATTTGATCTAACATTGGTAAAAGACAAAAGAGGTGAGAAACAATGTTCGAAGTAAAATGAAAATAAACAAATATTAGCTTTCACATAAACAACTGACCAAGAACAGTGAGCGTGGCTTCGCAAGAACTTTGGCCGACGTCATTTGAAACCTCGAAGGCGTATTCACCACTGTCACTTTTCTCGGTTTTTATAATCTTGAGCACAGAGCTGGTGTCCGTGCTCTGAACTTTAAATCGCTGGCCTGACGTCATCTCTTTTCCAGCTTTCAGCCATCGGGCCTTCAGGGGTTTTGTGCCTGAGAATCTGGCCTCGAGCGTGGCTGGATCCCCCTGAGTCACACTGATAGACTTCACCTCCTCTGTGACCTGAGCTGGTTCTGAGACGTCAAGCACAACAGTCAGCAAAGAATCATTAACGGAGCGATGAGCCAAGAGCTGATGAAAGTAACAAACTGAAGTGAAGATCCATTTGGGCTTTATCAACTCAAAAGGTCAGAACATTTAAATAGTTATTTCCAGTAAATGCTCAGAGGTAAATCCATCACGTGGGTCATTTGGTGTCAGATCCTCACGTCTGTGGGCCGTACCGTCAAAGACATCAAGTCGGTGCTGATATGCTCACGAGATGATTATTGTCATTAAGGGAGATATGGCCTGACACAGTTTGAACTTTTTGGGGGAATCATGTGATCAAATCAGCCTGAAAATGTCCTTAATATCTGTGATGGTGTGAAAACTATGATTTGACAGAGGATGACTCTCATGAAAGGGACCAATGACAAATTCCCTGGAGGATGAAAAGTAAAGGAAGTCGAGCTTTAACTTATTCTTGTCATGTGCATGTACAGTATGACACATGTGTTAATTAGATGGAAATGATTGGCAGGTGCCAATAAAGAATAGAATGGAACCTCCTTCAGTTTACCACTTTAAAATGACTTAACTTCATGAGTTGATAAAGATCCCCTGAACACACTCTTGGAAAAATTCAAACTGAATAATTTTACAGCTTCACAGTATCTAACCAACCTTTGACAGTCAACACAGCGGAGCACGTCTGGCTGCCGGCCTGGTTCTGTGCCTGGCAGGTGTATTTGCCTCCATGTTTGCTCTGTAAGCTGGTGATGTGCAGCAGAGCGGTGTTGTTCTCATATGTAATCTGAATATATTCAGCCTCTTTGAGCTCATGGTTGTCTTTAAGCCAGGACACAGTCATGGGCTCTGAGCCCTTCAGAGTGCACTTCAAAGAAACCGTGTTCCCCACCAACAAACTGAGGTTCTCCAGCTTTTGCACAAATGATGGTGGTTCTACGAGAAAAGATTCACATTCATGTTATTGCCGTCTTTGTAAAATGTTAACCTTGTTAACTCAGACTTTATAAATCCTTCTGAACCGACCTTTGAGCGTAACTTGACAATCACAGGATGTCCTCCCCACCTCATTCTCAACAACACATTGGTACGAACCAACGTCTCCTGTCTCGACTGCCAGGACCTGCAACGCCACCAGGTCATCTTTCACAGTGATCCTGTGTCTCTTATCGTTTCGAATGGGCTTAGTATTCTTATAAAACGACACTGAGAAAGGGGCAGAACCAGAGACCTGGCTTTCCAGTATCATTTCAGAACCTTTCACCACATCTTTGGGCTCCAAGGTACGAACAAACAACGGTGGTTCTAGAAGGAAACCACAGAGGTGTGAGGACACTGGACTACACGGGTATGACATGAAGATGATGAATACAAATAATTGACTTGAGTTATATTGAGAAAATGAAAAGATTTGTTTTCTGAATTACTTCTATAGCTCTAATGACATATAACACATTCAGTTTTAACTCTACAGAGAGGCTATACCTCACTGGTCACCAGGGCAGTGTGACAACTTCACTGATTTGTCTTTACAACAAAAGAAAAGAAAAATATCTTCAGTGTCACAATAAAAGTCTTAATTTCCTGACCTTGTGATTCACTGAAAACTTAAATCAAAGGAGTTGAAGCAACAGCAGAAGAATCTTTAGACCTGAACTAAACCAACCTTTGACTGTGACCGTGCTGCTGCAACGGTCACTTCCTGCCTCGCTGGACGCTACACACACATAATCTCCACTATCCTCGACTGTGCAGGCAGCCATTTCCAGAGATGCCACTAAGTCAGTCATGGTCATTGTGTATTTATGACTGGAGCTGATCTCCATTTCATCTTTGAACCACTTGAACGTGATCACGGGGCTGCCCGTCACTTTACACTCCAGCCTGGACGAGTCCCCGCTGGTAACCAGCTTGGTTGTCTGAAGCTTCTGCACAAAGACGGGGGGTTCTGAGAGAAGAGGTCAACACTCGTTATCGGATGAAGACATAACGTTCGTATCAAAAGACGTGTTGATGACACTCGAGAATATAGAGACACAGACGACAGGCACCTTTCACAAACAGCACCGCGGTGCAGTCCACCTTTCCGGCGTCGTTGGATACTTGACATGTGTATTTAGCAGAATCACTGGGTTTCACTGAGTGAAGCGCCAATGAGCTTGAAGAAGCATCTTTCTTTATGAAACATGTGCCTCCAGTGAAAAGCTCTTTCTCCTCTGTGAACCACTTCACCACCAGAGGAGCTGTTCCAGTGAAGGCTGCTTTGAAGGAAACTGTGGTTCCTGGAACAACATCCTGGTTGTCTGGTTTCAAAGTGAACACAGGGGGCTCTGGGGGCCGTTACAAAACAAAATGTAAATTTCACATTAGCATGAAATAATTCAAGGATTATACACAACAAATTGAAGAACAACATTAGCCAAGCATTGGTAACCTTTGACATAGAGCGTGCCGCTGGTTTCTTTAAAGCCGGCTGAGTTGGTGGCTCTGCATTTGTAAACTCCAGAATCAGATTTCTCCAGTTGAGTTATTCTCAGTGTCACAGAGCTGTCTTTGAATTCAGGCTGGAATTTGGACCCAGACATGACCTCCTGGTCGTCTTTGAACCAAGATATGGTCATTGGTTGGGACCCGGACACCTTACACTCCATGGAGATGTCATTACCAACGTTACCATCGACTCTTTTCAGGGTCTTGGTGAAAGTTGGAGGCATTATCCGATCTGGTTGTTGAAGAAAGAGTATCTCATATGTTAATACAGTTTCATTCTGTTTTTAAGAAGCAGCACTGAGATGAAACCCACACTCACAAATACACTATTTTATCAAAGTTATTGCAACGTTTCAGTTTGAAGACATTGACTTGACGAATGTCTCAAAAAGACGTGAATACAGTTTGATTAAGTTTTTTACAAACCTAATCAATAAATATAGATTTTGAACTAATCTTATTTAATTATAAAACTGCATAGGTATTATAAATCATTGAAATAGCAGAGACCCAAAACTGACCTAAGACAGTGACGGAACATGTGCACTGGTCTTTCCCGACCTTATTCGACACCTCCATCTTGTACTCTGAAGTGTCGCCTTTTTCTGCCGTAAGAATCTTCATGGTGGCGACTTTGTCCTTCAGAGTCATCTTATATTTACGGCCACTGATCATCTCCTTCCCGTCTTTAAACCACTTCACTTTGAGCTCTGGGCTTCCAGAGAGCGTGCACTCCAATGTGGCTGAATCTCCTGCGGTCACACTAATGGACTCGGCAGGTTCTATGATTCTTGCAGGTTCTGGGACAAGACAAACCCGTTTGTTATTGAGATATAAGAGTGAAGACACAAGAATCTATAGAATCAAATCTGAAACTAAAATCTCTACAAGTATCTCATCATCAAATGTCATCTGACCTTGCACGGTCAACGTGGCTTCGCTTTTTTGTTGCCCCGCCTCATTCTCGGCTTGGCACGAATACTTGCCGCCATGACTGATGGCCACTGTTGTTATCAACAAGCTCGCAACATTGTTCTCAAACACCGACTTGATATTTGGATCATCGTCTCTGAGTATTTCAGAGTCTTTCATCCATTTAACAGTGATGGGTGCAGAGCCTTTAATGGTTCCCTGTAGTTTTACTGTATTTCCCAGTACTGCTGTGGCGCTCTCAACCCTCTTTGAGAAGGTTGGTGGTTCTGGAAAACACATGATTAGTTAAAACTGAATCTAAAGCACAAGATTGAACCTCAGTCCCAGTTTAATAAAACTCTTACTAACCTTTAAGTTTAGCTAAAGCCTTTGAGGTGACTTTCCCCACATCGTTAGATATGACACACTGATAATCTCCAACATCTGCACTCTCAAATGTGTGGATCTCCAGCCTTGACAAGGAATCCTGAGAGATGATTTTATATTTCTGATCGCTGGTGATGGTTTTCTTATTTTTTAACCAGCTGATTTCAAAAGGCGCCGTCCCTTTGATCTCACACTCCAGCTGTGCAGCGGCTCCCTTCACCGCCTCCACTGTCCGAAGCTCTTTTCTAATGCTTGGTGGCTCTGGGTGCCAGATAAAGTGTTTGTAGTTAATACCAAAGATTTTCTGAACTGAACAATGAGTGTAAAGTAAATCTGAGATTAGACAAACCTTTCACAGCTATGAGGGTGTTGCAGTTCTCGCTGCCAGCGTTATTTGACACCTCACAGGTGTAACTTCCACTGTCTGTGACCACGAGGTTCAGTATCTCCAAAGTGGCAACTCCGGTCTTAAAAGAGATTTTATGTTTCTCTCCATCACTAAGCTCTCTCTCATTCCAGAACCAGTGGATGTGAAGTTCGGGCGATCCTTTCACAGTGCACTGTAAGCGTGCAGCTATACCCTGTTTCCAGGTTAACTTAGACTCCATTTTCTTGACAAAGTTCGGAGGCTCTGAAAAGAGTATTTAGTTGAAAAACACCAAGATTTTTAGACAAAGAGACGTAAAAAACCTAAATAACCATGACAGAAGAATCTGAACGAGATGCAAAAGAAAAGGCAAGAAGACAGCAGTGCATAGTGTTAGTATCAGCAACAACCCACCAGCTCATACAGAGCTTTATATGTTTTCATATAGAAGCTAACGGAAGCTAACGGAAAGATCACTTTGAAGATCTTACCTTGAACTGTCACCACAGCCTCACAGGACGAGCTCCCAGCCTCATTAGTGGCTGTGCACACATATTTCCCAGAGTCCTTCACTTTGGACTTGGGTATCTCAAGAACAGCCACCTTGTCCTCAAAGGACAGTTTAGACTCAATGCTCTGGTGAACCTTTTTGCCGTCCCTGGTCCAGGTGACGGTCACACCAGTGTCCTCGTCCACCTGACACTCCAGCCTCAGTGGGTCATTGACAGCGGCTGACACTGGCTCAAAGGTCTTAACAAAGCGAGGCTTGTTGATAACCTTGAGTTCTGTGGTGAAGGTCGCCGTGCCGACACTGTTGGAGGCCTTGCACAGGTACACTCCCTGATCGGTCAGCTCAAGACTCTTAATGTTAAGGGAATATTTGTTCTTTTCACATTTCGTGACATAGTTCCCCTCGGAGGAGATGGCTATGTTGTCCTTGTGCCAGACAACTTCCATGGGCGAGGATCCAGTGAGCGAGCACTGGAACACCGCTTGTTTGCCCACATATAAAATCATTGGGTCTGGTTTTGAAACAAATACCGGCGGGTACATTTCTATGGAGAGCAGGTAGACATAAAGAAATTGGAATAAATTTTGAAAAGTGGAAAAGAATCACATAAAAACAAGCCAAAGTGTGCGATGCCAACTTGTTGATCAACGTTTACACATGAGAACATTTTATCGTTAACATTATCAAATCAAACATGACACCAGATTCAGTTTTTCACACGCAAATGTGTATATAATTCTCTCTCTCTCTGAAACACACATGCGTAAAGTGATGTTTGAAAAAAGGTCCCTCTGGGGTCTTACCGGTGACAATGAGCGAGGCGGTGCAGCCGTCAGTGCCATGCTGGTTGGAAGCCTTGCAGCTGTATTCACCACTGTCGGCCTTCACTGGGTTCAGGAGCTCCAGAGAGGAGCTGCTGTGGCTGCTGATGATTCGATACTTCTCGCTCTGTCTGATCTCAACGGCAGACTTGTACCATTTGAAGGTCACACTCGGAGCATCCTCGACCTCACATTCCAGCTTGGCGAGTCCGCCAACGTTTATCTCCAGAGATGAGATTTTCAGCCTAAAGACCGGTGGCACTAAGGCACACACAGACAAATGAAACGGGGAATGTTAGTAAAGGAATCTATGAAGCAGGTGAAAAAAACTGACTGATCAGGAACATAAATGGTGAAATGTACACGATGGTGGGAGGGAAGTGGGACTGTGGAGGAGAAAATTAGCAAGAACATTAGCCCCACGGTTTCAAAAGCTGTCAGGAAGAAGATGTTGGGGGATTGTGGGGCTAGGGTTCAAGCTAAAGGGAGGAAAAACAAAGGATTTGTGGAAGATGAAGCAATGTCAAGTTGAAGCCCTGAAAGCATGCAGAGAGGAAGTGCAGATGTAAAGAGAATGAATCAAAGGGATGGTCACACAACAAGGGTTCAAAACAAAGGAACCTGAAGTCACTGACATGCCACAGTGACCATGACAGACCGTGAAGTCTGCCTGAAGACCACGATCACAACAACCATTGAAGCAAGATGCTTATTGTCTGAAGCTAAACCTGCATGGCTGTGATGGTTCTGGTCTTTAGGCAAGTACTGACCATAAAATGATGTGGAACAAACAAGACATGGTGAGTTAGTACCACCCACTGACCCACTGGTGGTGCTCATGCTGAGCTATGAAATGAAAATAGACCAAGTGACAAATGCAGCGTTGTATGTGGAGACAAAGGTCTTGAATGAACCAGTTGGTGTGATGATTAGTTGTTCTCAGAGAAAATGGATGAATGAGTAAATGAATGGAAAGTAAATGTTTCCTTTCGTCAAACCTCTTGACACCACAGTGAGTCTTGAAGACGTTGTCGTCCTGCCGGCTTCGTTCTCGGCCTCACATACATATTCTCCTTGATGCCTCTCCTTCACAACTTTGTTGATAACCAGTGTGTATGTATCGTGATCTTTGGAACACTTGAACTCTTTGCCAGATTTCACCAACTGTCCATTTAAAAACCAGTTCACCTTTGTAACATACTTAATGGTGGTGCTAAATGTCACTTCACTGTCTTCTTCAATCGATAGGTCTCCGAGGAAGGCGACTATTATGGGGCATTCTCTCTGTTCTGGCCTGGGCACTGTGATCTCTTCTTTAAAGATCTCCTCCCTGTGCTCCTTCTGGATGCTGACATCTACCACCTGTTCAGTGGGGGCGATGGTGGGAGGAAGAGCAGTGGTAAGAATTGCTGCACCTACATCTTTTTCTCTGCCTTTCAGCTCCACTGACCTCACTTCCTGTCTTGAAACCTGTACTGACTGCTCAAAAGCCATGTGAGCCTCAGTGGAAACTTTGATCTGGGATGAGATGATCTGTTCCATCTTTGCTGCCTTGGACTCCTGCACCACAACCTGCTGCTCAGCTGCAGCACATTCAACTGTCCTTTTAGACTCTGTCCTGAGTGCAGCACTCTGAGATTTAACAGCACTGAAATCCACTGTACTCTCTGCCACGCTCACCATCTCGACCATGGACGACAACATTTGCTTAGAGGTAGCCGAGGAGACCTGGGCTCTCTGAGGTTTGTCTAGCTGCATCGTGCCTGGCTGGTCTGAAGTAAGAACATGGGCTTCCTGGTACACGATGGAATGGAAAGCTGCCTGGAGTTCAGTTCTGAGGTCAGCTATCTGAGGGTATTCACCCTCAAAAGCCACAGTGATCTCCATGGGGGCCCCTGTTGTGGTGATAAGGTATGTGAACATGGCCCGTTTGGGCTGTCTTTGGACCTTGACTTCCTGTACTTCTACAGCCTGTAACCTGTCTACGACATCAGCCAGTAACACAGGCTGGTCCCTGGCCACAGCAGACTGCAGGGCATCTCTGAGCTGACGCTGTGTTTTCAGACTGGATGGTTTTGGGATCTGAATTACAAAGGTCATCTCTTTGGGAAAGGCTGGGCTGTCTTTTGATTCTGACGCCATGAGGGACAGTTTTGGCTGAGTGGTGACAGTAACTTTACTGGACTGAGACTTGGTGATCTCCTGAGAGATCTCACCCATCAGTACTTGCTTCTCATCCATCACTATTGACTGCCTGACTGACTGACCCTCCTGGATCTGAACAGCAAAGTCCTGTTCTGCTGCCTCTAGAAAGACACTGCTCTCAGTGGAGATCTCCTTCTCCTCAATCTGGATAGGCTCAGTGGGAAGTTTGGGCTCTAGAGCCATATGGCAGGTGAGTTTATCCACCGCTGTAAGACGCTCTGTGTGACCCTCCTCTAAGGCATGACAGTCTGCCACACTGGTTACATGCATCACGTTCCAGCGATCCTCCTTCTGCACTAAAGCCCGCTGCGGCTTGACGTCAGCGGTGACCGGCATCTCTTTTGGCAGCTGAAGGGGCTGGTAGGAAAGCTGCAGGATGTTCTGAGGTCTGGGCTCAGTTCGAAGCTGAGACTGAACTCCAGTCACAGACAAATCCAGCTCTGTGTGGTAATTTGCCGTGAGCGCCTTTCTCTCTTCTGAAATGGCTGCATGGCTTCTTATCTTTTCTTGTTTCTGTGCTGCCACCTGCTGGTTGGGCTTGTCTGTTATGAGAATGCCCTCTTTGGGCAGCGCCTCCAGGGGTTGAGCTGAATGGAGATGCAGCAAAGTAGGACCCTCTTTCTGCGGCTGAATGGTCGTAGTGCTGGCCTTGGCCTCAAACTCTGATGCATCCTCACAAACTAATGTCCTCTGCTCATCCTGACTAACAGTGTGCAGCAAAGTAGGACTCTTCCTGGTTCCTGCCTGCTCTGGTGCTGGTTTCTCACAGGTGAAGCTCTCCTCAGATGGAAGGAGGTCCTGGTCTGTGATAACCTGCAGATGCAACAACTGCTCCCCTTCTATCTGAGAGTGAATGGACGTGGCACTGGACAGACTCGGCAGCTGCTGAGTAGACTCCGCCTGAAGCATTTGCTTCTCTTCAGCCGTTAGAGCTGCTTTCACGATCTCATCCTTACAAAGATAGGCTGACTCCACAGCCGGTCTCTGGATGGAGAACTCAGTCTCCTTGGAAAGAGTCTGTTTAGACTTGCTGACTGAAGCCAAGACAGGTCTGTGCTGTTCTTTGCTAATGGAAGATTTCAAAGCAGAATCTGCTGTTGCTAGTTCAGATGTGTGGCCTTCTGCAAGAACTTGTTTTTCTGCAGACTGGGCCGAGTATAAAATCTTAACACCTTCCTTCACCTTGTAACCCTTCTCTTGCTGTGGTTTGGGGATGTCCTGTGACTGCTCTTTCAGGATAGATAGTTGGGACTGGACTTGATGCCCACTAACTAGGTGTTTTGGTTCTGACGTGGGTCTTATCGAAGCAGACTTCCTGTCAGCCAGAGGCTCTGTGCTAACCGTAGAGAGTGGGTTGAGCTCTTCAGCAACAGCTGTCATAACCTTTGACATTTTTTCTCTAGCCGCCTGAAGCTCAATGACCTCGGGGCTTTGAATGCGGTCACAGTGCTGCTCTGTGAGGTCCTGACTCTCTTCGACAGACGTGGTAAAAGTTGCCATATGAAGCTGTTTTGCAGGAACAACTGAGACCAGAGGTGGGTGGGTGGGAACAACAGACACCCTCTCCTCCATCTCATGAGCCTGAAGCACTGCTGCCTGGTGGGTCAGCTGCTCACGATGAACAGTGGCAGCAGAGATATCCAGCTCTCTAAGGGAGCTCACTTGCTCACTGGGAATGATCTGCCGGTCTTCAGTGCCGATGGTGTAAACCATCTGATCAGATCTGGCTCTGTCCTGACCTGGGAGGCTGACCTGGTACAAGCGAGACTCAGTCGCCTGCTCTGTCACTGACACCTTATAACCTTTCTTCTGCACAACGGTCAGCTGCTCCTGTTTGTTGGAAACAGAGACTGATTCTCTGAAAACAACCAGCTCGGCACTACAAGTCGCTTCCCCAAACAGGTTGGAGGCTCTGCAGGAATACAACCCGCTGTCTTGCTGTTTGATGCTTTTAAGATTGATAAAACCAGATCCATCTGGGTTGGCTGTAATGACACAGTTTCTACTGGGCTGGATCTGGAAAGCACCTTTGAACCACTTCACATCAGGTGCTGGATCACCGCTGGCCTTGTAATTAAAGTAAACCTCTCCTCCTTCTGAGCATCTGACAGGTTGAATCTGAACTGTGAACGTGGGAGGTTGACCTGTGACCTTAAACATCTTCTCTACCCATTTCTCTGCTTGACTAACATCAGGCTTTTTCACTTCGAGGTATGTGGTGCATGTTGTCTGACCAAACCTGTTGGTGGCAGTGCAGGAGTACTCGCCCTCATACTCAGATGTGACCTTAGTTATGATTAATGTGAACTCCTCCCTCTCCTCTATCACTTTGTAAACAGAAGAACTCTGAATGACTTTCCCATTATGAGACCACTGCACTGTTGGCTTGGGGAAGCCAGACACTCTGAGGCTGAACCTGGCAGTTTCCCCAGAGGTCACAGCGGTTGGAGAGAGCTGGCTTAGGAAAACTGGCTTTTCTTTTTTCTTCTCTAAAGAGGAAGAGTAACGTTTGGATTCTGGTTTGAGTTCAAGTGTTTTGGTTTTCTGGGGTAACTGGACACCAGTGCGGAAGGTTTCCTCTTGGTCCTCCACGGTGGTGATGGTGGTGCTACGACGTTCTGTCAGGAAATATTGAGCAAGACTGAAAACAATATCCACAACAACAATACTGTGATATCAATGAATTCAGAAATATCCGGGTTGTCCTTCCCTGCTAAGATTCTTAGTCGACTAAAGTCAAAGGATTTTAAGTTAAATAAAATAAACACATTTGTGAATGTTAATTTAGATTTTTACAATAAACACGTTTCCAAACAAAATTACACATAAAATGATAAACATGAAAACTCTGAGTTTACTAACAAAACAAATAAATGTATCGACTAAGTGATTAAAAAAGGACAACCCTGCTTTAAGCTAAGTGTGACAAATTAAAAATACTTGACAAGTAATGTAAGAATCACATTTTTTTGTTTGATTGAAACTCAATGATGATTTACTTATACTATTATTATTAATATTATTATTAATGATAATAGTATAAGTAAGGGTTAAGGGTTAAAGGCTAAATAGACCAAATAACCATTTTAATCTCAAGCAGAAATAAATAAATAGCTGGTACGTTCTTATATGCTGATGAACATTTGTTACACATAAATAAACATCCAGTCCATTAAACTTTGAAGGTTAAACAATAACCATGAAGCTGTTGGACTCAAACACCTGTCCTCCCCACTGGTTTAGATACAAATCACATGATCTCAACATGCATTCGCTTTTTGACACCTGCATTTTGTCCGTAAATTTGAGAATTTGAACCTCAGCTAATTATTAGAAATATAAAAAAAACAAGTTCATACTCCAACATTACATCATCAAATATTTTATTATACAAACACTTGAGACAAACCAACATTATGTCTGTACAAATAATCCACAAATTTCTATTAATGCAAGATCTTATTTAACTTTTCCTCTGACACATTCTACTCATCCACCCCTAAAATTACATTTATTTACAAAACATCAAAACTTACATCTAAATTTGATAAGTTTCACAGTATTATCAATTTGAAGAATTACGTATCAATCAGCTTACTCTAATGTGAAATAACTTCCTTTAAGAATTAAAAAATAATTTTCCCAAAGAGAAAACTCAAAAACAAAAGCCCAAAACAAAGTGATTAAATCCCAACTGAATCATTTTTGCAATATGAACATATTCATGAGCTTCCAGATTTACTTTTGATAGTGTGACTGCTTAAAATGATGATTTCAGAACTATTGTATTGTTTTATCAACTTTTTTACTTAGTAACTTTACTGAGCTGACACCAAATATTTATCATGTTTTGAATTATCATAATAATATTTTATTTGACATTTTTTCAGTTTCTCCAGGAGGAAAATAATAACTTACATGAACTTAAATGTTTCACTGAACTGGACCATTTTGAATTGTCATATTCTATTTTCTCTGCGGATTGATCAAATAATCTTTTTCTCATTACTTTGTGTAAAGATATTTGATTCACACACGTTTTATTTTCCGATTTACAGACGTTAAATTCACTGATGTGATCAACATCTGTAGCTAATGTTAAAAACAGGTCTAACATTTTCCTTGTAAAGACATTATTCCATCATGTTTAGTTACAGAGTTAAAGCAGCTTGATTTTAAAATGTTACCAGAAAACAAAACAAATGTTAAAACAAAACTGATGTTTTACAAGACTTCCAATAAATTAATAAAAATGTAAATAGAATTTAGTTTTCTTCATCACAGACACTGTGACGAACACGTGCACATGACGACAGGCTGGATTCCCAAAGGGAACTTCAGCTTTCATCCTCTCATCAAGTCAATTCTTCTTTCACAAATAAAATTAGTTAGAGACTAGAACAAAGATAATCACTGAATAATTTAACCCAAAGGATTAAAAGTTATGTATCAATGGTAAAAATACAGCAAACCTGTCGCAAACAGAAAATAAGGGAAACTATTTTCTGCTTAATTTAGTCTTTTGTGTCACTTTTCAAGTTTCATGTAAAGTCATTTGTTGTGGATTCTTGGTCACATTTTATTTTCTTAATCTTGGTACAATGTGAAAAAAACAACCTGTAATAAAGTTACACAACAAATCAACTTGAAGTTTTTCTTTGAACAACCAGCCTCTAACCTCCAACCTCTAAAACACCTTGAGCAGCGCTGTGGTTTCAGCGCAGCCGGCTGAGTTCTGGAAGATGCACTTATACTCGCCTGCATCGCTCTGGGTCACGTTGGTGAGGAGCAGGTTGAAATGTCCTGCGGTTTTTTCCTGGACTATGCACCTGCTGTCTGTGACTCTGTCTCCGTCTTTGTACCACTCGGCTGTGGGGCTTGGTTTACCACTAACCAGACACTGGAGGATAACGGGGGTCCCTAACGCTGCTGTGACGCCGGTCAGTGGGATGATACATGCAGGGGCCGTCTCAGTCACCTGGAACTGGAAGCTGCACATATCTGACGACTTCCCTTTAAACTCAATCTTATCATCTTTTGCTGGCTCAGCAAATACATCGAAATTGATACTGACATATTTCTCTCCCTGTTCGCTCGTCTCGTTGTCAGTGTTGGCCACGAGCCTGACCGACCGCTGCGACTCATCGGCCTCTTGCTCAAACTCAAACTCAAGCTCAATTTCTGACACCTGTTCACCATCAAACGACGTGTTGCCAACCATCAGATCGAACTTCTGCGGCTGGACTATTGCACTTCCGAGCGACACGGCGGTCAGCTCCCTGCCCCTGGTTTTTCCAGAGAAAACCTTGGCATTGATCACAACTAGTGAGGCACGGCACAGAGTCTCCCCAACTACGTTAATTGCTCTGCAAGTGTACACGCCACTATCCTGTGACGACACTTTACAGATCTTCAGGAAGTGGTTGTCTCCATCGGATGAGTGAAAGTATGTTTTGTTATTGTGAGGGATCTTTTGGTCACCTTTGAACCAGGACACAATGGGAGAGGGAATTCCCATCAGTGAACACTCAAACACGACTGTGGTTCCTTCTGGTGTTTCCATGTCACAGATGGGATTGATGAACCTCGGAGGCATCTCTGTGACCTCAAAGGCAATTTTCAGATCATCGTGCTCCTGCGTGACAAAGTCTACAGCTCCCTCCTCGTAAATACTCGGTAACACATCGAGCGATATAATCATGCTCTTGTTGTCCGCTGTATACTCAGGAATGGTGATGATCTTAATCTGTCTCTCAAAATCTTTCACCTGATTTTCATCCAATTCAACCTCGAGCAGAATCTCCTGAGGAGACGGAGAACGAGAGGAGTCATTTTCCTCCACGTCAAACTCCATCACATGTTGATGAGTGACAGCAGGTGGCGCCGGCATAAACCTCACTTCCTGTGATACGACGACTACTAAAGCAACACTTCTGGCTTCCCCGACATAGTTTACAGCCTCGCAGATATACTCCCCCTGGTCTGCTTTAGTGACTTTATGAATTGTTAGCGAGATACTATCACCATCTCTCTCCATTTTAACTCTTTCACCTGCCTCCAGTTGGGATTTGTTGCAGAACCACTTTACCTCAGGGGAAGGGAGGCCGAACACCTCAGCACAAAACATTAGCGACTCATTTTCAAACACTTTTTTCTTCATGAGAGGTTTAAGGAAGGCAGGAGGGATTCCCTGGACTTTTTCCTGGAGCGTCACTAGACCTAAAGACCCTCTCCCTCTGGTGAGGAACTGATTCTCATTCACATTTATTCCAATAGTTGTTGTTTCAATGCCATCTTCAGTGGGAGATGTCAGGAACTGAAGTGGTGAGAAGAACCTCTCACTGGAGCCTCCAGTTGAGGGTCTTTTCTGTTCGGCGGGGGAGAAGGGAAACTCCTGGGGGGTCATAAACCCACCTAGTGTGTCAGAACTGGCCGTATGGAAGGACATGGGAGACTGGGGAGTGTGGAAGGACTCTAAAAGTGGCTGCGAGACCTCAGTGGATGAGCCTGGAGTGTAGAACCTCTCAGCGACCTCGACCATCTCTTCGCTCGCATTGCTGCCAACCTCTATAGACATCTCAGACTCAGGGGAAAGTGGCCTTCCCCAGTCTGTTGGAGGATTGTAGTAGTTATACACGGCACCAAACGTTACCTCCTCTTCCTCCATGGAGCCAACAGCTACAGCTGCTCCCCCAGCATCAGCTGCAAGGGTCTTGTCTGAACTACCTATTTCCTGTCCAGCATCAACCACAGGCAGAATGAATGCTTCAACTCTGCGGTCTTCTCTGGACTCGAAAAGAAGAGGTTCAGGTTCTGCCTTCACATGAGGTTCAACTACGTCTCCAGCCACCATTTCTTCTACCACTTCTGTTGCACCGGCCTGAGAGTCCGTCATACTGAGGAACACACCACTGTCAATCGAGGGTTCTGGGATGGAAATGAACTTCTCACTGACAAGTTCAACGTCCTCACTCGCATGCTTCACCACAGGCATTAGAACATATCCCTCATTGATTCTTTTAACTTCTTGTTGTTCCTCTTCGGTCAATTCCACCACAACACCATCCCCACTCACAGCTTCAGCTTCACTGTGACTAGAGGGAGACCGTGTTGCTACACTTTGTCTCTCCACTTTAAGAGATTCGGAAATTCTTTTGGGTTTAACGGCAGGAACTTTTTCAGACTGGAAAGGAATGAAGCTGCTAGTTCTGTCAAACGTACGAATGGTTTCCTCTGTTACCGTCTCCCACTGTACGGGAACACAAACAGGTTTCTGTGGTGTTGGCCTGACCAGTTCTGGAGACTGCTGCACCTCCTCTACAAACTGTTTAACAGCACAATGCCTTGCTGCAATCAATTCTTCCTCTTCGGTTTCACCTGATATCACACACATCTCCCTGTCTTCCTCCAGGGAGGAGGTGGGCTGGAGGATCTTGGAAGAGGCAGCTTTGGATGCTACTGGATGAGTGAAATCTGGTTCTTGTCGATCAGGCACAGCTTTGAGAGGACAACGATCTTCTGCTATATCAGCAGCAAACCTATTACTACCTTCTGCAGGTATGGAGTCAGTTTTAGGTGCAAAGAATGTTTCCTGCTGGTCAAGGGAGATTGCGACTGCAGGTATAAACTCCTCAGGGAAAAGCGTTTCTCTTCTCTGCTCCTCGGGAGTCATTAATGCAACTGGAGAGTCTGACTCAAAAGCTTGTTTAATCTGAGAAATGTTTATCACAGCGGCAGAAGCCTGCAGACCACAGCCAGATATCGTCTGAGGCTCTCGAGAGACACCAGGTCTGGATCCTGGGGCTTTGGCTGTTATCTCTAATGGAGCTTCAGCATTATTAAAGGCAGCTTTATGGAATACAGCAGGTTTCTTAACATCCTCTGTAAAACCATCATCCTTGAGAGCTTCCCCACCCTTTGACATTTGCTCTGCCACTTGGAATGAAACATGGGCAATGCTTGTAACCTCTCCCAGTTTATTTCTGGCAAAACACTTGTACACTCCAGCATCAGTGTACGTAAAACTGTTAATATACAGCCGGTAGACCTTATCATCTACCTCACTTCTGTATTTTCCGCTTGTGATTTTGAGGCAAACATCATCACAAAACCATTCCATTTCAGAGGCAGGCTCACCTACTATCACACACTCTAACACAGCAGTGTGGCCTTCAGAGCAGGTGATATTCTCTAATTCACTGATGACACAAGGAGCTTCACCAGCTACATCAAAAGAGAAGGTGAACTTATGTTTGACATTCTGAGAGGCTCCATCATCACTGGGCACATCTGACATTTTCTCTGTGACAGTCTGAGATTCGCCCTCACTCCTTTCTTCAGTCATCTCAGGGACAGGAGTGGCAGCTGTAATTCTGATTTCTACAGGTGAGGAGCTGAAAGATTCATCCGAGCAGCGGCGCCTGTGGACCACTGCCTGAGGAACCTGTAGAGTTTCCTTTCCTGAATCAATGTAGGACTGAAGTTCCTCCTCCATCACGCTCTCCTTCTGCTTCTCACTCTTCTCAAGCTCTTCTGTAACAAACACCTCCTGTGTGAAACCCAACGTCCTCGTCACCTTCTTGTCTGAGACCTCCAGGGCGGCGCTACAGATGGATTTGCCATGTTTATTAGATATGACACAGTCATACATGCCCTCGTGGTCAGTTGTTGGATAGTAGACTGTTAGATTTGATTTGCTGGATTTACTTATGATGTCATAGTCAGGGTTGTGGGCTAATGGGTGGCCATCTTTGAGCCAGGTGACAGTGGGCAGAGGGTCACCTTGGAACTGGCAAGTAAACTCTGACATCTCACCAATCTTTACTTTAAGTGAAGATATTTCTTTCAAGAACACTGGTTTGGAGCATCCGGCACTTGGATCCTCTTGCGTTTCCCCTTTAGACCCTTGACATTTGGGAACAGCCTCTTTTAAATTTGACTCCTCTTGGACTCTCTGCTCATCCTTTTTTATAGCATCATATTTAAGACTCTCTGCACTCATTTCATTGCCCAGTTTTGATCTTGTCGAATCTCCACTTTCTTCTCTCCTCACACCTACAATACCCTCCTGTTGTCTCTCTCTTGTAGTTCCTGATCCCTCTCTCACCCCTCTAGCTTCACTCATCTCCGACTGGAAGCGTTGACTACTGGATTTATCAGCAGTCATTACATTCTCCTCCCTGCTCCACCTCCTCTCTGCCTCTCTTTCCAAATCCTCTTGTGGAGCAAGGCATGGGGAACGTCTCCTGGAAGGTTTACGAGGGGTTTCCCCCTGAGCAGAGCCAAATGTATATCCCTCAAAAGGCACACTTGAAAGTTGGGTTGGAGACTGCCTCTGAACTGGTGAAGTTTCGTGAACCATCGTGTCTTTTAAATCATCAGAACTTTCGATAGGCACATCTGCGTGGTGAGGTAAACCAGGACGGGTCAGAGAATACCTTGTTATAGAAGAAAACTCATGAGGAGGAGCGGGTTCTAATCCAATTGCATGATGGGGGGGTGAAGGTCTTTTTGTTGGTAAGACTTCACCAGCAAGTGCTGCATGTGGAGGCGGAAGGTCTGTGAGGTGGGTTTCAGATGGTGGAACAACTGACTCGCATGGCAAAATGGAGCCAGACAATTTGCATTGACTATCCAATGTCCACTCAGACTCCAGTTCAGCTACTTCCTCTTGTTCGACGGCATCCTGTTGCCATTTCAGAATCCGCTGAGCCAGTGCTTCCTCCTCGCTTACAAAGTACTCACTGTCCCTTTTCAACCTGGTCTCACGCCCCTCTGTGGGCAGATCACCAGCGGGTGGCCACTGAAGACTTTCACCCTGCTGATCTTGGAAAGCAGAAGCAACAGACTCACCCAAGAGGAATTTATCTTTAGCTGTTCTCCCTGGGGAAGTGTTGCTGTTGTGGGCCCCTTCAAGTTGTTGAACAGATTCTAAAGCAGAAGACTCTGCAACATTTCTTTCAACCTCAGACGTTGTTTTTTTCTGCAACGGTGAGTAACCCTCCGACCAGTCAGACTCCAGCTTCACAGCTTGGTCTTGTTCCATCACAACATTCTGCTGCCATTTCATTATCCGCTGATTCAAGGCTTCCTCTTCACTGACAAACTTCTCACTCTCATTCTTCAGTTCAGAGATGTTCTCCCTTGACAGCTGAAGCTCACACTCTTCTCTTGTCTTCTCAAAAAACATCTTTTGAGCTCTGGCTTTTGTTCTGGGCAGAGATTCAGTCTCCACTTCTGCTGCTTTAGCTTTAACTCTGGGTGATTTTTGTGCCTCAGTTTCCAGCTCTGTCGGTCTGGTTTTCATTCTAGCTTTAGGCTCAGGGCCAGATGTTTCACCCAGTTCCACACTACCTTTTACTTTAGAGGGCTGTGACAAGGTAACATTGCCTACAGTTACTCTTTCCTCGATTGCCTCCTGCTGAGTATAAATGTGCCCCTCAGGCTCCATGTACTGTGGTTCTGCTGGCATGGGCAGATCAGTTTCAGGGTGGAATTGCTCGTCTTCTGACATCTGCATGCCGTGCTGCCATTTCCTGACCCGAATGGCCAGAAGTTTCTCTTCACACTCCATCCGATCTGCTTCGAGGCTCTTCTCATACTGAGCCCTCAAGGACTCACCTGCATATTCCTGTTCATAAAGCTCATCTGTTGCTGAACTGTGAGGTGTTACAGCTTCACTGGGTAACCTTGCTTTGACAGACCTGACTTCTCTTGGTCTGGGAAACTCTCTCAGTTTGTCCTCCGTCCTGGCTTTTATTCCAGGGTACAACTCAGCTTCCACTTCTGATGCTCTGGCTTTAATTCTTGGGGATCTTTGTGTGATCGTGGCTGGTGTCGCACCTTCCAAGCCTTCTAACCTTGCTTCCATTTTGAATGACTTTTCAAGCTGGGAGGCAGATGTTTCCATTTGTTCTCCTCTGGTTTTTACTTCAGGTGATTTGAGGGTTGATGTAGTTGCAATCGAGGGCACCGTTACTGTGTCTACAGATTCTCTTTTCTCTTTTGCCTCCTGCTGAGTGAAAATGTGGCCCTCAGGCTCCATGTACTGTGTTTCTGTCAGCACGGGCAGATCCGTTTCACTGTGAAATGTCTCCTCCTCCTCCTCCTCCTCCTCCGATGGCCTACTCCCTTGCTGCCATTTCCTGATCCGCAGGGTCAAGAGTTTCGATTCACACTCCATCCGATCGGCTTCCAGGCTCTTCTCATACTGAGCCCTCAAAGACTCACCTTCATATGGCTCAATGGTTTCTGTTGTCGCTTTGTCTTCTGATGTTACTGCTTCTCTAAGGAACTTCTCTCTGGCAGATGTGACTAACTTTGGCCGGGTTGAATCTGTGGGGGATTTCTCCCCTTTACCGGGCACAACTCGGACAGACTCCCTGGTTTCAGTGCAGGTTGTAGTCTCTGGATATCCTGTTGTTTCAGAGTCTTGGGCTTCAAGGTGACGTAGTTCATCCTCTTTTGTTGTAGCAAAAACACTGTGATGCTCACTTAATATCTTCTTCAATCTAACATCTGCCTGAGATTCACTCAAACTCTCGACTTTTTTATCTTCCAATGTCCGTGAATATATTTCACCCGATTTCTCTTCTGCACTCTGCACCAGTGTTTCAACCAGCTCACCTCTCATGATCTGAATAGCCCTGGTTCTGGACTGAGGCTCAAATGAATGCCTCGCACGAGGCTGCAAGGGATCCCTGCTGGAAATCTTACCTGGAAACTCCCTATGGCTCTCGCCAACATCCAATGGTCGATTAAAATGTTGATCAGGCAGAGACGCAGGTTTGACCCTGAGCCTCTCAACATAATCTGTATAACTTGGCTCGCTGGTAACCGATTCTAACTCAAACTCAGAGGAGGACATGGTGGAGATTGAAAGCCTCTTCTTCTGTTTTACAGCTTTCTGGAGCGTGGTAAGTTTTGTTCTCACCTCATTGTGAAGGCTCTCAGTGTCACTGAACCTGTCGCTGTACCGGTCGCTGCACCGGTCACTGAATTTGTCACTGAACCTGGCACCAGTGCGCCGGTCACAGTACACATCACTGAATCTGTCATTGAAGCGCTCGGACCTGTCAAACATGGGCGGAGGAGATGCAGCACGCTCAGAGGCAGTTTCCAAACATTTAGACCCTTTCTCTGACTCTTTTTCTTTTGAATGAGAATCAGAGTGAAAGAACACCGTGCGCACCAGAGAATTCTTAGACCGAGATCTTCCCTGATGAACTTTAGACATTTTGTCGAACGGAGACCCTACACACCGGAGGTCGACCCTAAACTTCCTCTCCTTCCTCTGCTCTGCCATAGTGTCGACACTTTCATGTGCTTTGGCCGAGCGTTTAACAAAACTCAGGTAGTTTGCAGACTGCTCCTCCCTTAGTGACACCAGCAGTGATGCTGTGGACTCTGCAGAACCCTCGGAGTTTATCGCCATGACCTTATAACTGCCCGAGTCCTTCTCTCTCACACCATCAATAACCAGGCTGGTAGTGTGCATGTGCATTCTGCTGTCAGTGCAGATCCTACGTCTACGCTCTTTGGGAACAGATCTATTGTTGTGAAACCACAGAATAGTTGGTGGAGGGCAAGCAATTAATTTACACTTTAACTCAACTGGTTCCCCCTCCAGAACGGACTGGAACTTGAGTTTCTTTGTGAAAGACGGTTTGATGTTGTCCGTCCACGAGCTAATAGAGGAGGTTCTGCTGGAGCAGCGATTGGCTGATACCAGGCCGTGATCCAGGAAGTCCTCTGTGTCGGAGAAGGCTCCTCTCAGCTGTCGAGTGCTGGTGACGTCAACGCTGCTGAGACGTGTGTCTCCTTTACTGTCGTGATAAAACAGTTCTGCAAAAAGAAAAACAACTGTCAGAACAACTCAGCCTCAAGGAGTTCAAAAAGAGAGGAATTTGAATGAATCATTAATGGAAATATTAAATGCATGCTGGGAGTCACAATGCCATAAGAAATAATTCCACTCACCATATTTGTTCGAATAAACGCAAGACTTGATTCTTTTTACTAGAAATCTGCAGGAAGTTTTGATCCTTCGTCTGTGGAAATTTCTTCAAAACATAAATTCTTTTATTATGATTAAAAAATGCATATTTCCAGTATGTGCAGCTAGCAGTCGCTTGCTTAACCTTTTCATGATTGCTTCGGCTTTTTTTTATAGAACATTCCTTACCTGACTTGCAGACAGGAGAATAAACGCCCTTTCTAATCCTTAAACTTAAGAGGAAATGAATGGTGCACAAGACTAATATTCCAAAACTTAAACAAATTAAGCTAGAACTGAGTGAGAAGGCGTTTATTCGAACTAATATTGGTTGTTATTTAGAATGCAAACCACAGGAATCACATCCCACTATCTGCAAGCCAGGCTAAGAAATATTTTGCAGGAGGAAGGTATCAGTTCCAGATGCAGTAAACCTCCATATCTTTTAAAGGGCATTTCAAATCTGGGAGCTTTAAAAGATATATATCCTGCACCTTTTCAGGGGAAAAGACCAGAGATCCGTCATGCCAAAATGAAACGAACTCTTGGATGCAAAAACGCAGGTGTCAAAACCCAGAACAAGCAAGTTCTGTGCTCGTCTGTAGGAAACCATGAGAAGTAGAGGAGGTAGAAAAACACAAACACCAGGAGTTTTCTGTCAGGACACATGAAGACCACATGCAGCTGTGGAAATGAAAGATCATGTGAAGGGACAGTTTAACATAATGTCGTATTGATAAGCTCTAGAAGTAGTCTGTGGGTGCAGGCCAACTGAAACCCAAGTAGTCCGTAACACATGCATCAATACATCAGATGTGTCTCCACAGAGTCTCCAGTTCAACTCGTGTTCACTGAGTCAGAGGTTGGATCACAGCGTGAAGCAGAAATCTGGTCAATCTGTTCCTCTCCCGCTCGGCGACAGTGACCTGCTGTCATGTGTGATCGTCATTAACTTTGTTCTTACCTTTGACTTCTTGCTCAATCTTGGCTTCGATCTCCTCTCTCACGTGAGTCACTGTGGACGAGAGAGAAAAGACACTTAGCTCACTGATCTCTGCTCAATTCTCTTTACCTTCTAACTATCGCTGCTCATAAAGTTTCAAACCCAAAGCTCAAACTTTATTCTTCAACATAGAAATAAGACAAAGTCAAGTGAAGTAAAGTCCCACAATAATGTGTGGATTGTGTCGTTAGTATGGAACATGATGAGGAAAGAACACGACACCTTAAACCAAAATGTGAGTCAACTCCATAATAATAATAATAATAAAAAAAACACAGAATCCATCTTTGTTTGCACTTAAAGAAGAAGACCATGAGTGGCAGTTGAAAGCTGGAAGAAAGACCCGGTAAGTGGTCTTATCAAGAGTAGATTATTCTCATCTTAACTTATTCTGCTGCTAATGTTAACGTGTTTTAATCATCTCTAACGGGTGAATATTGTTGACATTCATACTTTAGACCAACAAGAGCGTTGCAGATTTCACCCAAAAAAACAAACGGATCAGAGGAGGGTTTCCTGGAGGGAGGAGGTTATTACACAGCAGGAGAAGAGATGAGGGTGAGGAGGAGTTTGTTCCTGTGCAGTGATGATGAGGAGGAGGAGGAGGGGGGGTGTCTCAGTGGAACAGTGCAGTTAGTCTGAGGGATGTCCCGACCTGTTGTATTAACAGGGTCACTTTGAGAAAAGTTAGAATTATTCAAACTCCTAAAAGTATGTTTTAAATTCAGTGAGTCTTTCCTGGTTGAACAGAGTTCATAAAGGTATTTAACAAACTCTAAAATGAAACGGGATGTTGTCGTGGACTAGTTTGGGACGTCCCCTCAGGACAGGAGTTAATCTCACAGGAGGAGAAACGGGTGATGTCAGAGGGAATCTGGCTACAGCCGAGGAACCACAGGTTACCTTCTTCCTCTGCAGTAATGGTGAGGGTGGCCGAGCACGCCGCCTCTCCAGAGATATTGGCCGCCCTGCAGGTGTACTGCCCGGCGTGCTCAGAGAAGGCGTCGACGATGATGAGCGTGGCGCTGTTGGTCACCTCGTCAAAGTGAAACACCACATTCTTAGTGGGCCA
This sequence comes from Hippoglossus stenolepis, assembly GCF_022539355.2. Taxonomy (NCBI): domain Eukaryota; kingdom Metazoa; phylum Chordata; class Actinopteri; order Pleuronectiformes; family Pleuronectidae; genus Hippoglossus; species Hippoglossus stenolepis. Next base: position 583,390 of record NC_061495.1, on the reverse strand, counting down.
AACTGGCTGCCGGTTGTGGAACCAGCTTATCTCTGGCTTCGGCGTGCCGGACACACATGCATGGAAGCGGGCCACCTCGCCGTGCGGCACCGTGCAACTTGTGATTGGCTGGATGAAAACTGGCTTTTGACCAATGGGGGGTTTCTTTAGACTGGTGAGCCGAGTGGACACATGTGTCTCAGCTAGACTGTCCACCTTTTGTTTTTGTCCTGAAAGAAAGAAGTTTGTCCTCTGGTTTGCTTTATGTTCCCAGTCAGCGTCGGCCATTTTGACCACAAAGATACACAACAAAACCACAAAGAGACAAAGAGTGGAACTTCAGGGGCTGAGTCTGATAATCAACATCATTTGAGATTATTATTATTTATTAGGATTTAAACATGAAACTCATTCAGACTAAATGTGATGAGATTCACTGCTGTGCAGTTTGTGTGTGTGTGTGTGTATATATATATATATATATATATATATATATATATATATATATATATATATATATACATACACACACACACAGTGTTGAGTGCAGTTTGTGTATATACACAGTGTTGAGTGCAGTTTGTGTATTTACACAGTGTTGAGTGCAGTTTGTGTATTTACACAGTGTTGAGTGCAGTTTGTGTATTTACACAGTGTTGAGTGCAGTTTGTGTATTTACACAGTGTTGAGTGCAGTTTGTGTATATACACAGTGTTGAGTGCAGTTCAGTCGATGTCGTACATTGAGACACTCGGACCTGCTGCTCATCTGGATGAGGATTCAGAAAGACGCTGTGATGTCACACATCTACTGAGAACATTAGTGTCGACCTCGGCTGCCGTTTGCTGCTCCACTTATTCAAAACTTTATGGCGGTAACAAACTTACCGTCCAGAGTGAGGGTGGCGGCGCAGGAGACGGTGCCGGCGCTGTTCGTGGCCACGCAGCTGTACTCGCCCTCGTCCTCTGGGTACACCCTGGAGATCTCCAGCTGACAGCTGTCGTCAAACTGAGACATCCTGAAGAAGTCAGACTGCTTGATCTCCTTCCCTCTGTGGGACCAGCTGATCTTCACATCTGGACGGAGGACAAAGGTTGTGGTGAGCGCTGTGTCGGGGGAGATAAGGGAGGTGACCGGGGTGTCGAGTTTTCTTACCATCTCCACGGACTCTGCACTGGAAGCGAGCCGGTTCTCCCTCACGGGCAGAAGCGTTGGCGATGGGTGAGATGACGACAGGTGGAGCAACAGGAGCAGCTGAGTCCGGAGAAACCACTTCTGAAACTAAGATGCACACAAACCAGCATCTTCACATGTCCTGTCTGAAACATTTCTCTCCTCTTTGTCCAACATGTGTAACGTCCTACCTTCCACGTTGAGCGCTGCGGTGCTCGTGGCGGTGCCATAGTCGTTCTTTGCCTCGCAGTTGTAGACGGCGGTGTCCTCGGGGAAGACCTCGATCAGCAGCAGCGTGTGCTCGTCGCCGTCATGAAGGAACTTACACTTGAAGCCCGGAGACAGGGCCTGGGAGTTTTTGTACCAGAAGACCTGAGGCTGAGGAACGCCGCTCACCTTCACGGAGAAGCGAGCAGGTTTACCGGCCTCTAACGACTGAGGCTCCATGTGGCGAAGGATCTGCGGAGGCTCTGGGACTGAACGAAGCACGAAACAAAGAGTTGGTCATATGCTTTAAATATGATCCCTTCACTCCATGGTATTCACCTTCGTGCCTCACTTACTGTTGACCCGGAGGTGCATGGTGCTCCTGTTCTTGCCGGCGATGAAGATGTACTCCCCGGCGTCACTCCTGTAGGTCTCGGAGATGGTGAGGCGGTGCAGCTTTCTGATGGCCACGTAGCTGAACCGGTCCTCCACAGAGACTTGGATCTCCACCCCGTTCCTCAGCCAGCGACCCTCCACATCGTCCTCGTTCACCTCGAACTCGAAGGTCGCTCGTTGTTTCTCCAGAACCTTGGAAAGAGGAAGGAATGTTCCAGTTTTACATATCTCAAATCACATGACTCATCCAAAATTTACCCATGAAGCTTTGCTGATATTTAAAGTAGCTGTCTCACTGTAATTTCCCGCTCAGCCGGTTCAGAGATCCGGATGTCGCGACCCTCGACTGTGAGCTGAGCTTTGGAGACACTCGATCCAGCCACCACTGAATACACTCCGGCATCGGACATACGAACCGTCTGGATCATCAGACGGTGAACGTACTTCTCTGCTGTCATAATGTACCTGAGAACACGACATCGCAGCTCATATTTACCACTAATAAAGAGCGTTGGTGAATGTTAGCGCACAGCGAGCAGCAGACGTTAGCAGCAGTACAAGTACGACAGTGTTGGTGAAAACGAACCGTTCCTCGGACACGTCCAGTTCCTGACCGTCCTTCATCCACATCACCTGGATGTTTGGCTCCGTGACCTCACATTCAAAAATCGCCTTTTTCTTCTCTGTGATCTTTATGTCCTTGATTTTCTTGGTGAATTCAATCACTCGAGCTGAAAACAGCGAAAACATTTACCTCAGAATGTTGACATAAAACACAGGCTGGATTTCAGACATCGTACTTAATCAGTTCGAGATCAACTTCTGTTTTGTGTTATTTTTGATATTTCCACATTCTTCAGATCATGAAACATTCTGACGTTACCTTCCACAAACAGATTTGCGGCGGAGGCAGCCGAGCCGGCCACAAACTGGTACTCTCCTCCGTCTCCGAAGTGAACGTTTTTGATGGAGAGCGAGTGCGTGAGCTGCCGGCTGCGGACCTGACATCTGTCCGACGACTTGACCTCCACGCCGTTCTTCAGCCATTTGTAGGTGATGCCCTCGTAGTTGACGGTGACCTCGAAGGTGATGGTGTCTCTCTCCTGAGCGTTCAGGTCTTTCAACATGGATGTGATCATGACGGCTGGAGAAGAACAAACACGTTGGTTCGGACACAAAATGTTCTTCTTATACTTCAGATAACATTTTATTTCATTTTTAAATTGTTTTTAAATTAGAAAAGAGTGAATTTCACATTATCCCTACATACAAAACATTACAATCTGTCACGTATTCAAACATTTATGTGCTTTATCAAATTACGTATATACACGTCTTTTTCATGAAAGGTTTCCACGTTATTGTCTAAGGGCTGGATTTGATCTGAACATGTTCTCACGGCTGACGGTGAGCGTGGCGGAGACTCGATCGTTGCCACAGATGAAGGTGTACTCTGCAGAGTCGTCCCTGCTGGTGTTCATGATCTTCAGCTGGTGAAGTTTCCCTTGAACCACGATCCTGAACTTCTCGCTCATCTCGATCTCCACACCGTCCTTCAGCCACGTGGACGGGACGTTGAAGTGAGAAACCTCACACTCGAACGTGGCCACCTGAGTCTCTGGCACCTCCACGCTCTTCATGGGTTTGGTGACTTTCAGAGCTGCAGCAACAAATCCAGCAATTGTTATGGTTATATAGTAAATTGGTCATTTTAAAACTTTATAATTTTACTCTCTCGATCATCATTTGTAAAATTAATTTGTCAAACCACCATTTTTTTTACAACAAATAAAAAATCTGGAAGGTTTCATGGTGTAGAAGTAACGTGAAACGTGACGTACCCTCCACGGTGAGCGTGGCGCTGCACTGCAGGTGTCCGACCACAGCGCTGTACTCTCCTGCGTCGCTGGGGTTGACGTTCTGCACAATCAGTTTGTGAGCTTTCCTCTCCGACAGAACTTTACACTTGTTGCTCGACTTCAGCTCCACCCCTTTGAACATCCACCTGACGGGGATGTTGTCATGTGACAGGCTCATCTCAAAGGAGGCGGTGCCGTCCAACAATGATGTCACGTCCTTCATCTTCTTAACAATCTTGATCGCTGCAGAAACAAGTCGCAGACAAAAGGCATTCAAAGTTAAAATACGAAAATGCAAAACATTTGAAGCTAATGATATTTGATAGTGTCAATATAATAATGTGCAATGTAATCTGTCAATATATAAAATGTACAAAATGTAAGCACAGGACAGAGCTAGAAGGGTTTGAAGGGTATTTTAAAAAGTATATACATTATGGCAGCAGGGTGTTAAAAAGAATTAAGGTGACTTCCCAGTTGTCATGTTTTATTTCAACATAATTTACCCTTCATGGGAAAATGAGTTGAAAGTGCTGATTTGGGACATAAGAAACATTTAAGTATCAAAATGAGTTAATTTAAAAATCACTTTACCTGCAAATACAATAACTTATATCAATATTTCTTCCATTATATTTCAATATATCTGTCCATTAATAGTTCATATTTTCTTTCTTCTTTAACAATATTGCAAATATAATATCATAAATAATTTGTTACCAATCAAAGACAAATATGAACGACGCATTTGAACTTTTCCAGTTCAGTGATACTCACTCTCCACGCCGAGCCTGGCGTTGGCGGACAGTTTTCCCAGTTTAAAGGAATAAACGCACTCGTCCTGTGAGCTGCAGGTCTTCACCCTCAGGGTGTGGACCACGCCGTCTGACGTGATCTCGTGCTTGTCGCTGCTCTGCAGCTCCACGCCGTTCTTGATCCACTGGGATCCCTTCACGTCTGTGTGGGTGAGCTCCAGCGTGAACACCGCCTCCTGGGTTTCTGTCACCGTCTGGTTTCTGAGAGTTTTCTTGATCTTTACCGCTAACAGACGGAATACAACCAGATAAAAACTATAAAGAATATAAAGAATATAGTGATGATACAATTGAAGTTGTGCAGTGAGGTTTGTTCTGGTGCAATTTCCTCAATGGTTCATTAAAATTACGAGGGTTTATCCTGAAGGGAGCAGGAATGAAAGAAGGTGAGTTAAGTTTTAATATTATTAACCACTAATCAAAATAAGTCAAACTAAAAATTTGTTACAAAAATGTGACTGGTCTTTTGCCTTTTAGAAGAATAAACCAACGATAAATCCCCGTTAGCTTCATGCTAACAGTTACATTTCTCAACTTGAAACACGACCAAATGAGATAACATGAACAAGAAGCGGCCGCTTACCCTCCACCCTGAGGTTGGCAGTGGTTTTGGAGTTGGACACCTGGTAGGTGTACTCCCCGACGTCCTGCGGTCTGGTAATGACGATGATGAGACGCCTGATGGCTCCTTTCACCTCGCTCACCACATTCTCATTGAAGTCCATAGGTTTACCCTCCTTCAGCCACTTCCCCTCAGCGTTGGCGTTGGCGACTTCACACTCAAACTCAGCTGTCTGAGACTCCGCCACTGTCACGTCCTGAAGTGGTCGTGTGATGGCACCACCTGGTGGCAGAACAAGAAAGCAGATTACTTTATGATTCTGAGGCAGCAGGGTGGCTGATGATGCGTCACCAGTAATTGAGTGAATAAGGTCGTGACGTCCTCTGGTTGAGACGTACCTGAGACAGAGAGCTTGGCACTGGACGTCTTTTCACCAGCGTGGAACGTGTACTGGCCCTCCTCGTCTTTCATGGCATCGATGACAGTCAGAGAGTGAGCGTTGCCCTTGGAGTCCATCTTGTGTTTGGGTCCAGATTTGAGCTGCTGGTTCCTGAACATCCAGACTGGGTCGATGCCAGGGTGAGATACTTCAACTTTAAAGGTGACGTTCTGGGACTCAGAGCAGACTTTGTCCTCCATGTGCTTCACAATCTGAACCTCTGTAATAACAGCAACATGGTTGGTACAGGACGGTGGAAATTCAACTATGACCAGAGGAAAATAAAATCACTCTTACGTTCGACAGTTAGGTTGCAGCTGGTGTCAACTTTGCCGACCACCAGTTTGTAGTGTCCTTGATCAGAGGCGTAGCTCCTGCTGAAGACCAGACGCTGCTTGGCTCCCTTGGCCACGATCTGGATTCTGTCGCTAGCAGTCAGCAGTTTGTCGTTGTGGAACCATTTGACTGAGCTAATATCTTGAGCAGAGATCTTGGCCTCCAAAACAGCTTTGGTGCCCTCAATGGAGGACACGTCCTTCAGAGGCACCACAATGTCAATGGCTGTGATCAGAGACGAAACATTATGATTAGAGACGTTCAAAGAGATGATTACAATTGGATATAACTTCTCAAACCAATTCTGACTCGTACTTTGGACACTGAGTTTGCCTGAGGTGGAGATGTCTTGGGCAGGAACCAAGAAAGAGTAGGAGGCAGCATCTTCTCTGCTGACGTTCTCCACCAGCAGCTTGTGAACCAGTTTGTCGATCACAATGTGGATGCGGTCCGAAGCAGAAATGGCCTGGCCGTTCTTCATCCAGGTTCCCTCAACATTCTCCTGGGAGAACCTCACCTCCAGCTGAGCGATGTCACCCTCACAGACTGTGAGGTCGGTCAATGGCTGCATCAGGGTTACTGGGCGCACTGGTGGTGGAGACACATCATTACAGTCACGTTATACAACCATTACAAATCACTAAAACACAACAGGCAAAATGTAAAATGGCCACAGTGCAGCTGATGACGAGGGAAAAGACAGAGGTTGGGTTGAACTTCTCTTACATTTCATCTTCAGTGAGGCACTGGTCCTCAGATCTCCACATACAAAGGTGTATTTTCCCTGGTCCTCTCTTCTGACATCCTTGACAGACAAGGTGTGTCTCCCTCGGCGGGAAGACATTATGTATTTACTGCCGGAAGAGATCTCCTTGTCTTTGAAGAACCAGCTGCCTTCAGCGTCCTCACGAGAAAGCTCAACCTCAAACTCTCCAGCGTAGGTCTCTGGTACCTCAATGTTCTCCAAGTGTTTGATGAGCTCCAGGGCAGCGCCTAGATCAAAAACAACATCAAGAGCTATTATCTACCAAACTACCCAAATAAGAGCAGGTAAGACGGGAGATGGGAAGAGGTTACCTTCAACATTGAGTCTTGCACTCGTCCTGATGTTCTCATCTTCTATATTCACACAAGCGTATTCGGCATCATCCTTCATTTCAACCATCAGCACAGACAGGAAGTGAGCCTTTCTGTCCGAGTGCATTCTGTATTTGTCTCCGGAGAAGATCTCCATGTTGTTCTTAAGCCACTTGACTTTAACAAAAGGCTCATTGGTTTCACACTCGAAGGTGACTATCGTGTCCTTCTCATTGGCACTGGTGTCTGTCAGGTTTTGGGTAAAGTTAATCGCCACTTTGGCTGTAAAGAGAAAAAATAAGATATGGTTGAAATCAAATAAAGAAAATGACAAAGTTATGGAAGAAGTATCAAGTGGTATAATTACCTTGCACAAGCAGAAACGCATGGCTTGAAGATTCCCCAGCAACATTCATGGCTTTAACCATGATGCTGGCAGAATCCTCCACTGTGACGTCTCTGACCACCAGTTCACACACATGATCCTCAGGCCAGTACCAGTAAACACGGTCTGACTTTTCCAGCTGAACACCGTTCTTGAACCACTGGCACTCAGGTTCTGGTCTGCCCACGACTCTGAGTCGGAAACGAACCTCATCCATTGGAGCAACGGTCTTGCTGGCGATGCGTTCCAGGATCCTGGGAGCCTCCATGCTAGGGGAGAGCTGGACCCTCTCTGGTTTGATTGTGGGGATGGTGACTGTGCCCTGTTCCTCCAGCCTCTTCCTCTCAGCCTCCTCCTTCTCTTTCAAGCGATGAAGCAAGTCATCCTTGGTCTTCTTCAGTAGATCCTCATAAGACTCGTCTCTCCTACGAGACTTAAACTCCACAGCAGAGATGGACTCGTAGAAACCTTCCTCTGTCCTACGCTTGAACTTAGTTTTCAGTTCATCGGATTCCTCTGAGGTTTTCTCGTGGGTGATTCTCTGTGTCTTACGGAGCTTAACAACTTCCCTGTCCTGTGCAGCGTCAGCAGGTTGGTCAACCTTCATGACGTCAAATCCAATTCTTCCAGGTTCATGTGCAGCCTCGGCAGCCCTCTGTTCCGGAGCACGACGCAGGACAGATCTAAAGTCCTCTTTCTGTTGGACTTCCAGCTTCACTGTGTGCTCAGTTGTTCCCAAAGGATTGTCTGCCACCACCCTGACCTCTCCTGAGTCATAGGACTTGATGTCAACAATCTCCAAATAGTAAATACCATCATAACAAAGTCTGTATCGCTTGCTTTTGCGGATAAGTTGTCCATTGAGGTACCAGTTAACTTTGGGTGCTGGATAACCGGTCACCCTGCAACGGAATCGAGCAATGTCGCCTTCAAGCACTCTGGCTGGTTCAGGAACGAGAACAATTTCAGGTTTGGACTTTTCATAATGCGTCAGCACTAACTCCATAGGGTCCTCCCTGATGAGCTTGGCGCTCCATCTCATCCATTCTGAAAGCTCCTTCTTCTGCCTTCAGGAAGCTGACTTTCTCAACAAGACCCTTCTCATCCTTGACAATCAGGGTGGCCGAGGTCTGGTCGACTCCGAACTTGTTTGTGGCTCTGCAAGTGACGACACCACTGTCTCTAGCGTAAGCAGCTTCATAGTCAAGGCTGCAGTAGCCAAACTCATTGACCATGCGTAACCTGTTAGCAGCAGCCAGGGGTTTGCCATCGTGCAGCCACTCCACTACCATGATGGGGTCACCAATAGGGGTCAGTCTGCACTCAAAATGAGCAGGACCGAAACGCTTCATTCTGATAGAGGTCAGCTTTTTCTTGAACAGTGGTTTCTGCTGCTTCTCTTTGTCGTAAAGGTCGCCCTCCTCCCACTGCTCCTGACCATATCGCAGATGAAGGGGCTCCAACTCCGGAGGAGCAATGTCCTTAGCCTTGTACGTTCCTTTGGTAATAATGAGCTTCCTCTCAGCTTGAGGGGCAGTGAAGTCCACCTCCACATTGACTCTGCAGCGAGTGGTGTCTCTACCAGCCTTGTTGATGGCTGTCGCGGTGTACCAGGCGCTGTCTGTGCCTGAAGCAGATGGGATCTGGAATTTGGCCTCTCCTTTAGTACCATCGATCCTGAAATACATAATCATTCAAATATATTGATCAGGACATTTATTCACTACTCCACAGTTTTACAAAGCAGTTTTAACATATTAGAAAATCATTCACAGCTAAAATTGAAGATACATACTTGATATGTGGGTGCTTGTGTGGTGAGATGATGTCACTGTTTTTCAGCCAGACAATATCAGGCAGAGGGTTTCCCATGGCTCTAACAGCCAGCTCCACCAGAGTGCCCTGTTTGACTGTGATGTTCTTCAGCTTGTCGACAAACTGAGGGCGAGCTGGATCTGAAATTAGACACAGACTGTGATGGATTAAGACATACTTCCTTCAAAGCTGAACAGTCATGTGATCTGATCCGGATTACTTCCGTGGACCTACAGTCAATTTACAGAAACAGTCAGATTTACAGAAACAGAAGTTCGTCCAGTCAAGTTTGAGTGACTGTCTTTTCCAGAATCTTGTGGCATGGCAGGGACAATGATCAGGGACTGGATACCGTCTTCTTTGACTACGATCTTGTGGGTGTAGTCATTAACCACTTGTTGTCCTGTGGAAAATATAAATGGTTTTACAAAAGGCAGAAGTAACAGATAAAGGTGCATTTCTGGAATATGTTAAATATGTTTTTCTTACCATTGTGGAACCAGTAGGTGTCGGGCATGGGCCTGCCAACAACCTTCAAGTCAAATCTGGCAGTTTGTCCCTCAGAGCATTTTATTGAGGACGGTTTGAGAACAAACACAGGTTTGTAGAGTCTTTCCAGTTGAGCCTCATCTGTCTCATCGAGACGGCGGGCGGGAGAACGGCTGGGAGAGCGACCAGGTGAGCGGCTCATAGAGCGAGGAGAGGTGGACCTGAGAAAGAGTTTTCAGTTTGAAATGTGTTGACAGGAGTCTGGTTTATAGTGAATGTGTATTACTGGAGCCAGGAGTAACTTATACATACTTAAATAACTTTTTTAAATCAGTTTGTATTTTGGTGTCCACCACCTCCTGTGGAAAAGATCTGGCTCTTTAGCTGCTAATGCTCCAGCTAAAAGGTTAAGACTTACCTGATCCTCTGCATTGCCGGCTGTGGTGTGTATCTCTGAGGTGTTACAGCTCCGGACGGCTCCACATAGAGTTTCCCAGAGCTGACGGCATTTCCCTTCATGTTGGTGGCGAAGGCGGTGTACACGCCCTCATCCTCAGGCAGCACCACTGGCAGGCGCAGGCTGGCTCGCCCATCCTGAAGAACCTCCATCTGGTAACGGCCCCCAGGCCTGATGCGCTGGCCGTCTTTGTACCAAACGATCTGGAAAAAGACAAAGGATCATTTTATATACCATCATAACTTCTGTGGTTATTTATCAGGTACCATGTAGGTTTTTAAGCTTTTGTTAGTAAAATCATCATCTTTAAACATAAAGAAATCCCACTTGCCCCCAGTTGAGAGGAGCCTTCGAGGCATGGCCACTATGTGCAAGTCATTTTCTCAGTGAGCGTAGCATTAAATGAGATTAAGTATAAATTATATGTAGTCTAAAATCATCTAAAAATGTAAATGTTGAACAGTCAGTGGAGGAAGCCTGCAGCAACATTAGCAAAGTAACTAAAAGTGGGAGCCACAAAGGCAGAAAACTGCAAATATTAGACAATGATAACATTGCTCGTGGTTGGCAACATATTCTACTCCGCACCTTTGGCAGTGGTGTTCCAGCCATCTTGCAGTGGAAAGTGACGCCCATTGCCTCCACGATTCTGTAGTTTTTGACCGGCGTGTCGAAGGCCGGCAGCATTGCTTCCTCCTCTTCCACAGTCACCGTCAGCTCTCCATCCTCCGTCACCAGCTCACTGTAGGTGATCCTCATGATACGCAATTCAATCTCGTGAATAATCCTCTCTTCAAAGGCTGAAACGAGGAATTCCTGCAGAAAAATGTTTCACATTAAATACAAGCTGGGGAGACACTTCTCTTGTTATCACAGAACTCTGAAGGTTTAGAGAGAACGTACTGTTTCTGAGACGAAGCTCATGGGGGTTGTCACTCTCCTCTGTTCCATCTCGTATTGACTCACGACCACAGAGGGCTCCTGGACCACTGTCGTTGTCACTTCAGTTTTATATGTCACGTCAAGCTGCTTCATATAAGCGTCATATTCCTCTGTAAACATAGATGAAAAAAACACTGAGCCCCTGGTCCAACAAAGATTCTGTTAATTCAAATTAATTTTTCAGGAAATCAAAAATCCCTGCATGGAGAAAAAGAGGATGCTGATACCTTCCTCCAGCAGAGTGGCGGAGGCTGAGGCTTCTCCATGAGTATTCTTGGCAAAGATGGAGTATTCTCCAGCATCATCAGCAAAGGTCATGGAGATCTCCAGTCTGCATGCTCCAGTCTCCTTCTTGTAGGCGACTTTGTATCTGATGGGAAAAATCAAAACAACAGTTGTGATCAGGAAACATCAGAGAGAAGAAATCCTGAAATCGGACATTTCGGTGGATTTGATTTGTCTGTCATTGTCACGTGATCAAACGTGAACCATGAGCTGGACTTTGGTGCTGAAGCCAGGTTCTGAAAGGTTTCCGTGACGTGTCTGCACAGAAGCTCTGTACCTGTATCCAGTGGTGAGCGGCACGCCGCTCTTCTTCCAGATGATGTGAGGTTTGGGGTTTCCTCCGACTTGACATTCGAAGACGACGCTTCCTCCCTCCACCAGCTTCTGAACGCTGGGTTTCTTGATGAAGAAGGGAGCAGCAGACTCTCCTGTCGTCACCTCTGCCACCATCTGTTCCTTTGTCTCTACGGCAACACTGACGAGAAGAAACAGCTCCATCACAATCTGCACCTGTGGAAACTCAACAGGAATATTACTGTGATCTTTTTATATATGTAGATATGATTTATACTCACATTTTCTCTTGTGTGACGTCGATTTCAGACACAGCCGTCTCCTCTCTACTCTCGATTTCTTCTGACACTAAAACAGAGAGTAAATGTTGATAACTTTATAAAACCTGAAGTTAACCTCCAAAATGAAAATTGATAATCAATTCAGACATGAATCTATCTCGGTCAAAACCACGTCTGTTTATATTTTAGTGCATTACTTTCATGTGGTGACCTTTTGTACACATAAGAATCAACAGGTTTTAGTCACACATGTTGATCAATGGGCTACAACATGCAAACATGCAAATTAAAAAATTGTTTTTCCTGCCGCGCTTTAAACACTGACACAGTTTATACATATTTTTCAGTTTTCTAAATCCAGGTTTCACCAGCAGGTTACGTTTATTGATTGATTCATAACATTTTAATCTTATAGAATAATTCAGGAGAAACTGATAAAGTGATTCAGAGTCACATCATCACACCATCACAGATATTAATGACATTTTTCAAGATGATTTGGTCACATGAGAAACACAAAAACCAACATTTCATGTTTCTCCAATCCTAAGTAAGAGATATGAGCTGACAAAGTTTGAAGTTGTTCGGGGGTCGTTGTTACCTTGGACGAGCAGGTAGCAGGAGGTGCTGACTGTTCCCGCCTCGCTGGTGGCGGTGCAGGTGAAGCGGCCGCTGTCTTCAGCGAACGCCTCGCGGATCACCAGCCGGGCGAATCCACTCTCGTAGCTGATCTGAAAATCGATGGAGCTCTCGATCTTGTAGTCCTCTCTGAACCACATGATGGCAGGAGCAGGCTGACCGCTGATCTGACACTCCAGGGTCAAGGACTCGCCCTCGGTCACGGTCACATTCTTCAGGCCCTGAACACAGACAGCGACACTTCAGACAAGTACTCGGATAGTTCATTTCAGTCAAAGCACAAAAGGAAAATGTAATTAACATATAAAGTAGAGTGAGCGTTTTATCAGGTGGTCATTTAAAATGTTACAGACGCATCACTTTCAGCATCAATAACATAAAAAAAAAAATTATTTTACAGAATTAACAATGCAGAAAAGATTTGTTTATATTTTACCTTTTTTATTAATAGTTATTTATAGTAAAGTTTAAGGTTTAACTCATACCGACAACTTACAATATCAGCTGATATACAGTATCAAAATGTTTTACTCCCTAATGTCGGTGTCGGCCCCAAAAATCCATATCAGTCAGGATCTGATGAAAAGTTTATTTGATCAGATCATTAATCCTGAGTCATCAACGCTTCAGCCGTATTTTTACAGTTGGAGCTGATTTGAATTACTTATTGTAACAAGCACAAAAATATAGTTCAGTGAAAAGTACAATATTTCCTGCTGTAATGTAGTAGAAGTAGAAAATTGAAATACTCAAGTACAAGGGCCTCAAATTCTACTCAAATACTTGTATAAATATACTTTCCACCACTGGAAACTAATTTTCTTCATTGTTGTATAAAATGTACTGATCCCAATGCAGAGATGTTGATCTCTCTTATGGGATGGTCGTGAATAAAGTCAACTGTGACCTGCTGATTGACAGTAGTTTTATTTTGCAGGAAGGAGACAGGAAGTGGACAGGAAGTGGACAGGAAGTGGACAGCGAAGTGTACTTACAGCAACAAGAGCCGGAGGGACGACGGGCTCCTGAGCTCTGGTGGGCACCGCAGCCGCCTCCTGAGGAAAAACAACAACACGAGTCAGACGTCATGAAACCAGGCAGCGTTCGTCAGCGGAGACATTCTGTGAATATGAAGGGGGGTTAAAACCTGCTGAGGATGGAGGGGTCAACAGGTGAAGACAGGAAGAAGAGGAAAAGGATTCTTCATGAGGGCAGCGTGTGATTGGCTGGTGAGGGGAGGGGGGGGCGCAGGTGACAGTCCACACTGGGTTAAAATGGAGGAAGTGAAGGGGGGATGACATCATAGGGGGCGACAGACCAACCTGAGGCTCCCATTCCTCAAACTCCTCCTCGCCGACTGCGTAAGCCCCGCCCACCTCAACCTGACTGTGAAATCGGATGTCTTTGAACGGCGGGGGGAGGGGCTCCGGTGCCACTCGCACCTCCACCTTCCTGCGAGACGGACTGGGAGACTTGACGGGCTTGATGATGTGTCTGGGGGGGGTGTGGGAGGATAACTCCTTCTGCAGCGTGGCGATGGCAGAGCCGGCGATGGACACCTGACCGAGTCAACGACAACAGCATCAACCATCGTCACAAACAAACTGATGTTCACGAGGAAACGTGAGGAATCATGTTGAGTTAGTCGCAGCAGGGTCGTCGACACACGTCTGGAAACTGGAAGGCCACGCCCTCCTGACACGCCCCCTTCTACACCGTTATGACAGTAAAATTATAAATGTGACGTCTGATGTTTTCAAATTCCTTTAACTAATCTATACTGTTTCATATCTTATACAATCCTTTTAAATTCGGTTTATATTGTGTATATCTATTTTGATATTTCCTATAATTTATAATGCATCTTTATCACTTTCCAGGCGTTTCTGGTTTTACTTGTTATCTGTTAGCTGCTGTAACATGACACAGAGTCAGACATTAAAGTTACAATCCTCTGAATCAGTAACTTCAGGATGGAGAGAAGTTGAATTAACAATCGGTTGTTGTTTGACCTTCCTGTTCTTCCAGAGTGGATGTTTGTGACACTGCTGTGACTCGGCGGGAGAAACACGATGAGAGGTTTTAGGATGAGGTGAAGTTGTGAGGAGCATCAAACCCGTGTGTGTGTGTTAAGGATGAAATGGAGGTTTCTGGAAGGCGGCGGTGGGCGGGCCAGCGGCGCCGCTCCTTACCTCAGGGCTCTGTTCAGGTTTGGGGACAGAAACTTTAGAAACTGTGAAATGAGGAACTGGGGACAGGGACACACCGGTGTCCACGAGGGGGGAGAGTTCTGTTGTTCTCTGAATCTAGAGCAACAACAGAGTTTATTGATCGGTTAAAGAGCTGAGACTCTGATCAGTATTTATATCAGATATCATGACAACAGTTAACTGCTCGGACCTGTGACACCTGGACCTGCTCTGACGTCACAGTGACAGGTGGCGGTGGCGCTGCTTCAGCAGCCGCTGTTTTCACTATGACTATTTGTTTCTCTGCAACCGCCTGTTGCTTCGTCTTCACCTCGACTGCCTCCTCCTCCTCCTCCTCCTCCTCCTCCTCTTCAGCCCGACCGCCCTCGGCATGCACAGGCTGGCGGACACGAGCGAGGTCAACGGCGGCCATCACCGTGGCCACCGCCCCAGCTTTTATCCCTCCCTCAGCCTGAGGACACATCAAGCAGCACATAGATCTCAGGACATCCATGGACAGCGATGAGACACTCGAACAAAGAAACCCAGTGATTATTGAAGAAACAATCAGCAGCTCTGTCGCCATGACAACAGGCATCACAACATCAGAGAAGAAACAGATGTTCAGTGACAGCAGCTGTTTTCTGATGAGGAAAACTGAAAAATGATCAAATGTCTCCTTTAAGGTGAAAAACAAAAGACCAGTTGTGTCAAACCTGCAGTGAAGCTTAAATATACGTTCAGCAGTTCTCATTATTCGTGCTGCTTCCAACAGACTCCAGCGCTCTCACCTCTCTGGTGGCGGTGACCTGCTGCTCCCAGTGTTTCTCCATGTGCAGCTGGGTGGCGCTGCTGACACTGCTCTTAGTGCTCATACTGCTCATACTGCTCATACTGGTCATACTGGTCATACTGGCGTAGGCAGCCTCAGACACATAGCCTCCTTGTTTCCAGGGAGGCAGGACCTCTGCAGCGGTGGCCAACTAAGAGAAGAGGCACAAAAAGTTAGTCAGTGTATGTCTCTGTCCAAGCAGCAGGGGGAGCTATCGTTCCTGTCAGGTGACATCAAACCACTGCAGAAGAAGAGATGACAGGAAGAAGAAGCACCAGTCAAAACGACAGAGGGTAAAAACAGCTTCATGAAACAGGATCTGATGTTTTTAACGTGTTCAAATTTAGATTTTACCTCAATAGGCGTAAACAGTTTTACATTTTTTATAATTTTTATTTGGAGAGGACAGAGAGAAAGCTGTGAAGGGGGCCCGACAGAGTGGGGGAAGACATGCAGCACAGGGCCGCGGGTCGGAATCGAACCCGGGCCGCTCCAGATGAGGCGTAGCCGCTCTACCAGGTGAGCTCGAAGCTTAAACATTTGACCCTTAAGATTCAAGCGGACGGCGACAGAAGTGACGTCATTATTAGTTTGAGGAGGATTTGTTGGGACCCTGATGTTTCACATGATTAAAGCTCTCACCTGTTTCCTGGTCATTAAGGGCGACTTGACGGGTCTGATGGGGGAGACCGACAGTCGGGTCGAGGGAGACATGGATCTGCAGACAACACAAAGACAGTTTGTAAAACCTGGTCTCTTTCTTCATCACATCAACATGTGTCTGACTCCGCAGTCGTACCTGACAGCTGTGGGCGTCGGCCCCTTCACGTGTCTGACTGGTGAAGGCGACTGCTGACGTCCTCCGGTCACCTTGGAAACAAGGGACGGCGGGGACCTGGAGGTCGGTTTCGGGGGAACCCGTGGGGGGGTTTTGTGAGCCAAATGCTGAGTCATCATTCCTCCTTCAACGTGCATCTCCATGGCGGTGGCCTGGAAACTCGCCTCCATCTTCTGAGGAGGAACATACACAGACATGCATTTTATATTATATATAAACATTTCTGAAATAGTTTTTTGTGTTTTTAGCAAAGATTCTTCACACTGCGTTTGATTCTGACATAAAAATAAAATTCACATAGAGTAGACTTCAATATTTTATATATCACATTAATAATAAACTAAAGAGAATAAAAATCTGTGATAGAAAGTCCAGACCTGTGGTAACTTTACATGAGAATCAGGTTTTACTGAAAAATCTTTTCCACCAACAGGAAACTGCTTCTGGTTTGATTTGAAACCGAGAGTTTTCACCTAAATGAATTGGTTCAGGTTGTAAAGTGAAACTGTGGCGACATCAGTGTCATGTCAGGTTGTGAAGAGAGACCTGATTGAAATGGTTCCTCTCAGACCTGTTGGTTCACTGAGTATCACCGAGGTTCTAAAAATCCTGATGAAACCAGTTCATCAGCCAGAATTCACGTGGTGGAAAACAGATCAATGTTGTGGAAGCTGTTGGTCGTGGTTGTATTTGTTCTGTCTCACCCTCTGCACTCTGGTCTGGGAACTGGTCTGGGAAGTCGCCATCTGAGATGTGGACACAATCATCTTGGTTTTCTTTGTCGGTACAGCTTCTTCACCTGCAGGACACACACACACACAGGTTCAGGCTGATCTGGATCCAAAACCAACATTACTCTCAGACACATTTAAAAAAGATTGAAAGCTGAGGTCCTCACCCTGAACCAGCAGCTCAGCAGTGGATGTGGCCCGTCCGCTGCTGTTAGTGGCGGTCACAGAATACGTCCCAGAATCCTCTGGGAAGGCCTCAGCTATGAGCAGACTGTACAGGTCTCCCTCCTGGAGGATCCTGAAGTCGGCAGAGCTCTGGATCTCTGCTCCCTCCCTGTAGAACTTCACCACAGGTGGTGGAATACCTGTGACTCGGATGTCCAGCCTCACCTGGCTGCCCTGTCTCACTGTGGAGCTCTGCAGTCTCTGAACGAAGTTCGGAGGCGCCGTCTCCGCTGAAAATACAACATACGTCTCGTCAGCCGGGTTTTAATGAGCTTATGCTGTTACGAGAAAAAACTATTTATTTCAGTGTCCTGTAGTTCCAAGATTTAAAAGAGGAGAAATATGTGTTTATTTTACCAAGAGAAAATCGATAATTATACTGCACTTAAAATCAGCATAGAAACATGTTGAATCTAAATTAAGTCTTTAAAGTAACAAACGTCACTGGTTTTTAACGCCTGCACTCGAAAACTAAAAGATTTTCATTTTACAATCTAAGAAAAGATTCCCACTTTATTTTCCCTTGTCAGGTCATTTCAGCTTCACTTAAATTAAGGTTTGCTTGACTTTCATGATGCTCCTCACACACCAGGACTGAAAGATGCAAACGTGAGAATAAAGATACACCAGTAACAGTCTGGTTTGACCTCCGACCTGAAGCTGGTTTATTATCATCTCATTGACATTTTAAATCAGGACTTGGTCACGAGATTATCGCTGGTTCAGCTTCTTCATCACTTAATAATCCAGAGACTCCTCTTAAGGAAAGTTATGCTGCAGCAGCTGCATCTAGTTTTATCACTGGATAAAGTAACAGACTTCAACCAGCAGCTGACAGCAGCTAAAATTAGACTGAGACACACAAAGACTGTTTCCAGACACAACTTTTACTACATGTGACCAGGAGTTAAACTACCTGAGGTCTCACCTGTAACCAGGAGTTAAACTACCTGAGGTCTCACCTGTGACCAGGAGTTAAACTACCTGAGGTCTCACCTGTAACCAGGAGTTAAACTACCTGAGGTCTCACCTGTAACCAGGAGTTAAACTACCTGAGGTCTCACCTGTGACCAGGAGTTAAACTACCTGAGATCTCACCTGTGACCAGGAGTTAAACTACCTGAGGTCTCACCTGTAACCAGGAGTTAAACTACCTGAGGTCTCACCTGTGACCAGGAGTTAAACTACCTGAGATCTCACCTGTGACCAGGAGTTAAACTACCTGAGGTCTCACCTGTGACCAGGAGTTTAAAGGTCTCACCTGTAACCAGGAGTTAAACTACCTGAGGTCTCACCTGTGACCAGGAGTTTAAAGGTCTCACCTGTAACCAGGAGCTCAGCTGTGCTTGTGGCTTGTCCAGCACCATTGGTGGCTCTGATGGAAAATCTTCCGCTGTGTGCGGCAGTCACAGCGGGGATCCTCAGAACAGCGCGGCCGTCGCTGAACGAGATCTGAACGCCGGGCAGAGCAGCAGCGGAAAGAACCTGGCCATCACGGAACCAGCTCACCTCAGGAACTGGAGAACCTGCAGAGAGAAGAAACGTTGAGAACCCACAGATCTGAGTCCCGGGTTGATCCAGGACATTTAGCTTAGCACAAAGACTGGAAGCGGGGGGAAAGTGTTAGCCTAGCTTTATCAAAAGGAAGAACAACAAGAGCAAAATTTACCTTCATACAAATAAAGCACTTACACTAAATCCATGATTTTACAATGTTTGATTTTCATATTTATCCTGGACTCAGCTGGTCTGGTACCAGACTTTTATGAAAGATTAAATCAAATCTAAAAGTTTACAGGACATGAAAGTTCTGGAATAAAACCAGTCAGTCGAGTCGTGAAGTTTCTTCTTACCACTAACTCGAGCCTCGAACGTCGCGGCACTACCCTCTAGTGCCACGACGCTCTGGAGCGGCTGTGTAAATGTCGGCGCCTGTGTTGACATGATGGTCGGCACCCTGCGACGAGACAAGAGACAAAAAGACACAGGGTCAAAAACTGACTCATTCATTATATCATGTTAATGTAAAAGATGATTTAATTAAAGTTCCAGTTTAATTCAAACTAAAATCTATTTTATTCCCACAGGAAACATTAAAAAAATTAATCAACACACAAATGTTCATATACAAAAAACATTTAAATATAAATCCAGAGTAAAAAACACAACTGAATCAAAACCCAGAACCAACATGAACCTAGAAATAAACAGATTTGACTGTTTTCGTCTTAATTTAGAGCTGAACTGAAAAATGTAAGAATAAACATGAGATACTTCATCAGTAATAAGTCGCAGGATGTTTTATTCTGAACAAAAACATTTCACAACAGCATTTATCAGAATCACTGTGACTAAAAGAAGAAGAAGCGAGCGGCTGAGAACCTGAGGACTGGAGCTGGGTCAAAGGTCAAAGGTCAAAGATCCAGAGCAATAAAAACTGTTCATGTCCTATGAACCAACCGTCACTGTGACATCATGAGCCAGGTGAGTCAGTAACCACAGCAGAGCCACATGTTAATGTTTGCTCATGAGCACTTCATCAGAGACGACCTCATCGCCAACACGTGATGACGGGGAAACACCAACATGACCTGCTCATGATGTCATCACCCAGGCTCATAATAAAACTTTAATGAAGAATGAAATTCATTCATTTTTTTTAAATGTTTTTTCTATAAATATATTTAAAGAATTAAAAGAAAGAAAAAAAAAAAGTATATTTTAAATATTAAATACTTTTTAAATGTATTCAATACATCTTAAAGATTTGGTTAGTAGTACATAATACACATAACTAATATTTAAAATTGTATTAAATACAATGTTAATATACTCTCTAGTTATTTGTGTAAAATAAGCCTGTACTGGTCCTTTAAAATGTATAGAACATAAGTTAAGAACTAAAAGTGACGTCCGGCTGTTTCCTTGACCTTTGACCTGCTGGGGGGGGGGGGCTCCAGGCTCCGCTGGGTCTGGTGATAAAACCAGCGACAGATTACAACACCTGTTTCACCTCAGACTCAAGAGTCTCGAGTTTAAAGGTTCAGTGTGTAGAATGTAGTGACATCTGGTGGTGAAGTGTCATGTTGCAGCTGAATACCCCCCCCCCCTTCCAAACATGACAGAGAACCTGTGGTAGATTCAGTCGTCATAAAAACTCAAAAGGTTTAGTTTGTCCAGTCTGGGCTACTGTAAAAAACATGGCTGCCTCCATAGAGAGGACCTGCTCTCGATGTACATATAAAGTATTTAAATATAAAGTATGTTATTATAAAGTATTTAAATATAAAAGGTCCATTCTAGAGTAAAGAAAACAACAATTTGTACAATTAGATGAAAAACACTAGTGAAAACATCACTAGGATTATTTTATATTCAGTTTCTGCCAATAGATTAATTTCACATGAATCTTACACACTGGACCTTTAAAACAACTTTTACTTAAAATGTTTAAACTATTTTTGATGGTAGATGAATTTATGAAAACAAATTTTTTTTTAAAGAAGGTTAAAAATGGGTTAGGTACATTAAAAATATATTTAGATTTCTGGTTCATATTTTTTTAATAACTGGATTTGTTTCACATTTTTAAACATCAGGTAAAAAAAACAGTTAAGCAAACTCATTATCATTTCAAAATAAAATCATCAAACAGCAGCAGCTTTGTTTTAATTCCACTTCCTGTTTGGTGACTGAAGGTTCACAGACGAACAGGAAACAGTTTTATTTTGATTCACACTGAAGATTCTCTCACTTTTTTGAAACTTTCTGAAATTATTATTTTTTCATTCAACCGCTAAAAAAAAAATCAGATTAAAAACCTTAATGAATTTAATTCTCAGTTTCTCTGTCGCTGGTTTAAATTGAATAAAAGAATCTTCCTGATTCTGTTCTGAATCTGAGCCAAAACACTTTATACTTTTGAACACAGAAACGTTCAATATCTTTTTTATATTATTTCTCTTCCTTCATTCAATAAGTCAGTTCCTCTGTATCTCAGCCTCATTGGCCCTGGTCCCCCGGAGCTTCATTTAAAAAGGAGCCAATCAATAATCTTCAGTTTTTGATCTGTTCTTTTTTGATGAAGGAAAATTTGCAAATATCAGATTTTTTTTTTTTTTTTTTTCTCAGTTTAAAAGTGTTTCATAATTGTAATAATTTTTATGTTTTGAACAAACTGGTTTTAAAGCTTTTTATAATTAATCGATTAAACAACGAGTCACTGATCAGAAACTTTATCCATCTGTTTTGAAGATTAATACAATTATAAATTTATTAATCATCAAAACAAAACAATTTTACTTAAATATTTTTTTTGAAGTTTAAATGTTTTACTGATCTTAGGTTTGTTTTTTACCAAATTAAAAACATGAGAGATTAAAATCCATTCAGGTGAAATCACTTAAATTGCATTATTTCTCTCTTAATTTATCACTTATCATGGCTGTTAAAACCAGACTGAGAACCAAGAAGCCCTTAACCTGAGTAACACTTCAGAGCATTAATAAATAATAACTGTTAATGTCTAATTACAATTTTAAATTAATGAGTAAATTAAGAGAAAAGCCGTGTAACTTAATGAAGTTAACTTAAAGGGGTTTTCAAATTAAACTCATTCTTTAAACCTTGACTGAAATTTAAATGTTTATAATGTAAATGTGTTTTTCTGTGATTTGATCCGTGTCAGTTAAATTGGACCTGATGACTCATCAACATGTTCACGATGTGACGAAGCTTCATCTCATCTCGACTGAAGCAAAGTGAGAAAAGTACTTTCACTCTGAAACAGGTTCATCTGAGTTCATCAGCTGCTGTTTGAATACAATAGTAATAATACTAATACATCTGTTCCTTATTTTTCTGATAATACTTTTAACTTTACTATAATTATAATGCAGAAATGTATCTTGTATCTCAGTATTTTAGATATTTTATTACTTTTACTGAAGAAATGACCTGAATATTTAAATAAAACATCTTGATCTTTTTTATTATCTGTTTCTCATGTTTCCTTTTTTCTGATTGTTTTAAATCTTTTGTAATTTAAAAAAATGTAATTCCATGACTGCACCATTACTTGCGTGGTTTATCGCAAAGGCAAATTTGTATTTCACAGTTTTTCATTTAATGTTATTGATATTTACTCATCACATTTAAAACCCCTAACCTAAATCTAAACTTCAACTTAACCTAAACCTAACTCTAACCTAAATATAACTCTAATCCTAAAACCAAGTCTTATCCCTCAAACAGCCCAGGACCCGTCAAAATGTCCTCACTCTGTAGGTTCCATGTTTAAAATGGTCCTCACAAAGATGGAAGTACAGGAACACACAGAGAAGCTTAAAATTAAACTAATGATTCATGTTCCTCCTTCAAAGTAAAATAACTGGTCAACAGCTGTTCACTCTCCTACAAAATAAAAGGCCTCAGGGAGGTGTCAGTCTCTCAGACGAAGCTCTGTGGGGGGTTGGGGGGGGTTTATCTAACACAGGACACCAAAAGCTAAAAATAACCCCCCACCCCGCCTGCCCCCCCACCACACCTCTGTTTGATTGACAGACACCATGTGGCACATAGCTGGAGGAGCAACTGATAGCCCTGCTGCTGATTCCCTTAAAAAGCCATCAGCCGCCCACTAACAGTCCAGTGATGCTATCAGGTGCTATTCTGGGATGGCCCATTATAACCTTCAACATGGAAAAGCAGCAAAAAGTCCCGTCAGTGACTGGTTCTGAAAAGTGACTGAACAATGAGTCTGGCAGCCGAGCATCAGCAGAGAATCCAGCAGGCGTCAGCTGTCAATCAACACACTCTGAAAACTTTAACAACCACACACACACACACACACACACACACACACACACTTACTTGTCTATACAAGGATGCCTGAGTTGCCCAGAGGGCTGCGTTCACAAGATCAAACCTCTGTATCCAGAAATGTAAAATCCAAGAGGAGAAGAGCTGAGCCTCGAAGGAACCCCACAAGAAAACAAAACTACAGGCCGGTGGCGCCGTGTAGTTTTGTTCTTCCTCCTAACAGCAGTCCCTCCAGCCGAGGCTTCAGGCCGGGAACGCTGTATCTGCTCAGAGCAGCGAGCCGGCCGACGGGGGGCTTTATACTGCTGTGACATCACACGGGGCAATCCATGCCATTGGTTGACCCCCCGCCGGGGGCAGCAGGGCATTCTGGGAGGAGATAGGAGCCATTTTATGCAGCTTGTCACACCTGACGCATTACCTCACAATTATTATTCATCAGAGATCAATACTCTGAAGAAAACTTCAGTGAATCTATAAACAAGAGATATAATAAAACTTTACAGAGAGATCAGATGCAGACGTCACCAAAATATCTTCATGCATTCACGTTTTGTCTTTACAATAAATTAAAAACAATAAACTTCCTGATCCGGATTGGTTAACAATATTATTATTATGTTTTTAATCATTTAAAAAATACACAGTTTTTCAGGTTTGTTATTATAATTTCATGTTATGTATTTTAGGTTTTACAACAATACGTAAAGATATTAGGATTATTTGTATTATTATTATTGTTATTGTTATTATTATACCTTCAAAGCTGCTTTAAAGTTGTGACTTTTTTTTGTATTCTAAGGAAGTTTTTTTCTCATGATGGGAACACTGGAACCAACATGACGGCAGAAGATAACAGAGCATGAAGAGAACCAGGTTAGTGCTGCTTGGAGAACCCTGGTTCTCCTCCCAGACCTGGATCGTCACCTCCTGGACTGTGCCCAGGGTCCACTGCACCAGGAGGAGCCCAGGGTCCACTGCACCAGGAGGAGCCCAGGGTCCACTGCACCAGGAGGAACCCAGGGTCCACTGCACCAGGAGGAGCCCAGGGTTACTGCACCAGGAGGAACCCAGGGTCCACTGCACCAGGAGGAGCCCAGGGTCCACTGCACCAGGCCAGGGTCCACTGCACCAGGAGGAACCCAGGGTCCACTGCACCAGGAGGAGCCCAGGGTCCACTGCACCAGGAGGAGCCCAGGGTTACTGCACCAGGAGGAACCCAGGGTTACTGCACCAGGAGGAGCCCAGGGTCCACTGCACCAGGAGGAACGCAGGGTTACTGCACCAGGAGGAACCCAGGGTTACTGCACCAGGAGGAGCCCAGGGTCCACTGCACCAGGAGGAGCCCAGGGTTACTGCACCAGGAGGAACCCAGGGTTACTGCACCAGGAGGAGCCCAGGGTCCACTGCACCAGGAGGAACCCAGGTTACTGCACCAGGAGGAACCCAGGGTTACTGCACCAGGAGGAGCCCAGGGTCTACTGCACCAGGAGGAACCCAGGGTCTACTGCACCAGGAGGAACCCAGGGTTACTGCACCAGGAGGAACCCAGGGTCTACTGCACCAGGAGGAACCCAGGGTTACTGCACCAGGAGGAGCCCAGGGTCACTGCAAGGAGGACCGGTTACTGCACCAGGAGGAGCCCAGGGTACTGCACCAGGAGGAACGCAACGGTCTCCTGGTGTCTCCTCCTGTTCCTCCTCACACAAAGGAGCAGCAACAGTAGTGACCAGGAGCAGAACCCCGAACTAGAAGGAGTCAGGAAGGATCAGCAGAGAGCAGCTGTCTGTGGACACCACATTAGAAACATTCCCAGTTTGGGGCTCGTCTTGCTTCTGCCTCCATTTCACCTGTTGTTACTTTGATTTGCACCAAAGCAGAAACTGGTTCACAACCACTGGTTCTTCTAACGGACACTTTGATCTCTGGAGTTTCACTTTACACTGGGAACATGAAGCTGGATTCATCTACTTTAATTCATTGAGCTGTGACTCTTTCTTCTCGTATTGATTGTGTGATGAACTGAGAGTTGAACACATGACGTCGTGCTCACTGACATTACTGCTGATGACATCACAACATGAAGATGATTCACATGAAGACACATCAGTAAAAACATGAAGCTGATTCTTACCTGTTCATTCCTGCTGAGCTCTGATGCTAACTTTAGCTCTGTTTGCTAACCTTAGCTCTGATGCTAACTTTAGCTCTGATGCTAACTTTAGCTCTGTTTGCTAACTTTAGCTCTGATGCTGATCCAGCTGTGAATCTGGTCATCAAGTGAACAAACACACACGCGCACACGCACACTGATCAGGAGCGCGACCCCATAACCCGGAACCAAGCGGGACCAGACACTGACTCCTGATTGGTCGAGACGTGAATCAGGAGAACTCGGTTGCGCGGCCTCTACGTTCCAAGCCAGGAATTTCAACATTTCATAAATCTACTAAACCTGATCATCCCCCACACCCCCCACCCCCTGTGCTTCCATCTAATGAGGAATCTAGATTTCTGTCCATTTAAAAATATTTAATAAAATGTTAGCTTCATTTCCTGATAATCGGAGGAAGTGAAGTCATCTTTATTTGAGGGTGACTGACAGGTGTCGAGCAGCATCAACACCTCATGTACCAGAATATTGACGCCTCCATCTTATGCTTCACATTTAGTTTGAATTGTTTCAATAAATAAAAACAGGGAGCAGATAAATTATTCATTTTTATTTGAAAGAAAACAACAAATCATTTAAAAACAGGATGAAATCTGAAACTAAAACCATCATATTATCTGCACCTTCACCACTAGATGTCACCAAATCCTTCTCCAAAGTAAAATGAATTCCTCCCTAAATAATACCAACACCTCAAAGTTATAGAATTGGAGTAGTTCTCAATGGAGTAGAATTAAGGGAAAGTGACCCCCCCCCCCTAACTTTGTCATTAATAACATTAGTTGGGAGCTCAAAATGATTTTTAAGGATTATTTTTCAATCTCATAAATCTTAAAAAGTGAAATTGTTTGATTTTGACTCATAAATCTACAAATACATTTTCTTACCGTTAATGTGAAACATTGATATTTTTAAATCTTAAAATAATAACTAGTGTCAAACTCAAAATTGTGACACACAGAAAGTGAAAATAATGACTAATCTCATTAAGTAATTTATATTATACTTCTATCTCATAATGTTTAAATAAAACGCTTATGGATGTGATCGTTTAATACCATGAAAAAAAAATCATAATCGGACTTTGTTTTAGTCAAATTAGTTCAGATCTAATTAAAAATGCAATGAACACTCATTAGAATAAAATAATCAATATAACAGGAACAGTGATTATGAGGTTTCTCAACCTTCTTCAGACCTTCCACCAGTTTCAGATCCATAAACTCATCTGATAAACAACATTTAGACAGTCAACAATTATCATGAGATCTTTTTTTGAAATACGTATTTGAATTACAGCTACATGTGTTTCTAAAACATGAATACTTTCAAGTAAATATAAATCATCTTTGTGGCGTACAGACTGTAAAACCCTGGATTGAACAGTGTGTGTGTGTCTATGTGAGTTTTCAAATGTAAAAGTAAAAGTTCCCACATTAAAAAGCAGATACAGTATTAGAGCAGGATCAGGTAGAGCAGCCACAGGAGAACACACAGTGTCCCGATCCACGTCTGCCAGTCCACACTGATGAGGTCAAAGACTTCGGCCACCAGCCACTTATCATCAGCTGTCTGCTGCGAGTCCTGATGTTTGACAGCGTCGTGCAACCCGCCGTCTGAGTCCGACACATCAGGGATGAACAGGAAGTGTCTCCCGTCGTCATAGACCAGCGCTCGGCCTGGGCTGGCGTCTCCATCTTTAGACCTGGAGCGACCACGATGACAGGAGGTCAGACAGCACACAGCCTCAGTCAGAGCATGCGGACGCCTGACACAACCAATCAGGACCATGTGTGTTTGACTTGTTCATGCAGCGTGTTAATGTGGCGCAAACAAAATAAACCACCTGAAGGAATCACACAAACTAAACCAACTAAGGTTAATGAAGGACTAATGATTAAAGTGAAAATCAGTAGAATGATGACATGTTATCAAACTGCTACATTAACACACACATTCATTTAAACGTCACGTCACTTCCAAGCCTCATGTAAATATATAAAAAACACATGACACCATGTGGCGTGTAATTAAAGTTCCTATTCAGACCCACAGCGTGTCGACAACCTGGAAAACATCTGCACCAAATGTTCTCCCAGCTGCTGCACTGCTGTCTGCACGGAGTGACCACTACACGACCACATTTGTAGAAATGCAAGCGAATGTTATGCGTCATAGTTCATCTGAACTCCAGGTGAAGCCACGTTGTGGATTTGCTTCGCCACAAGAAGCAAATGTTTTATTCGCCCCCTGGTTTGCACCGATGGGAAGTTGAACGGAAGACGAAGGTTGGATCTAAAATGTTCACAAATGTGTGACCGTGACTTCAGACTCCATCGACTGATAAGAGAGAGTCTGTGAGGGACATTACCTTTTCCATCTGACTTAATCTAACCACCAGGTGTTGAGGAGGATTCACTGAAACTGGTGTTTTAGCTTTAATGTTTAATTTCTCTCAGCTCTGTCATTCACTCACATGGCTTTTCCTACCACAGCTACGCTGATGACACCCAACTAATCCTCTCTTTTCCCCAATCTGAAACACATTACTAGGCTGTGGATCGGGTCCAGTCTACATGCAGGACATGGTCAAACGTTACACCCCAGCCCGTCCACTCCGCTCTGCATCAGCCAATCAGCTGCTCCCTCACTGCCACTCAACAACATCACGACTGTTTCCTGTCCTGGCTCCTAAACGGTGGAACGAGCTCCACATCGACATCAGGACACATAGTCTACACATCTTCCTCCAGACTGAAGACACACCTCTTCAGACTACAGCTTGACATCTGCTTTTGAAGAAAATTGTACTTTCTTGATTCTTGTTGTTCTGGGTTTGTTCCCTCATGGTTGATGCACTTATTGTGAGTCGCTGTGGATAAAAGCGTCAGCTAAATGAAATGTAATGTAATGTAATGTTATTTGCTCAACCTGCTCTCATCACCTCAGTCGTACAGGTTCAGGGAAACAGGGACTCAGGAATCATTTCAAGTGTTTGTCTAACTCAAAGATTCTTTTCCTCAATCTCTTGTAGAGTGAATAGTCAGATAAAGTTTTACCGTGTGGATGAATACAGGTCAAACATCACTTACACCTGCATCAACAAGGGGTTTCATTTTAAGTGAATGCTCAAAGAACAGAGTCTTGGTTCACATTATTACTACACTTCAGGCCACAGGAAATAAATCTGGTCTATGAGCCTAAAACAGATTTATTGAATTATGTTCATCAGTTAAACAAGATCATGGGCACGTGGACGTTTTTTTTCAAAGATCAATATCAGGATCATGATTACGAACACAGACGATAAGCTTCCCTCGTGATCATCTTCAGGTTATAACAAGGACGGTTTTAGTATCAATTCTCGCACTTTACAATCCGATAATCCAAGATTTATAATCTGTTCAGTGTGAGAGGCTGCCCCGTTGTTGATGGGGGGACACACGTTAATGTGAGGTGTAAGCATTAACCACATTTAGACACAGGACACATGTTCATGCAGGTGTAGATTTATGACATCATAAAGTGTATGATGTCATAAGGCTTTGTGGAGCTGGTTGTATGCTACCCACCAGGTGAGCGTGGGCTCTGGGTGTCCTGTCACCTCCACCTCTAGCGTCACTGGAGAGCCCTCCTTAACGGTAGCTCTAGACAGGGGCCTGGTGAAGCAGGGAGGGCCCGGTTTAGAGGCTTTTCCCTGAGGAAGAGACCCTGCCTGGGCCTGGGGAAGAGAAGGAGCAGGAAGGGGAGGCCCTTGGATCTGAGGAGTAAGCCTGATCTCCTCACGGATGGCCATGGGCTGACAAATGCCTGGGTCTTGGTCTGAAGTTAGTAGATGAGATGGAGAAGAAGGGGGTGTGACATGCGGGTTAGCCTGCTGAGCTCGGGTCTGAGGCTGAGGAGGAGCAGTGGGCTTGGCAGCGCTGCTGGGGCTCATGCCAGGGTCATGCACACACTGCGTCAAGGACTCATGGATGGAGTAGACGGTGTGGTGGCTCTGCTTGTTGCTGACTCTATTACTGCTGGATATAGTGATGTTGTTGTCACTGTCTGGCTCTGGAATATTGGGAACATGGACATCAGGTAGATCGTCTTGCTTCGACCTGAGAGTGATGCCGGCCTGTGGCACATTGCATTGCCTGTCTGAAGAGGAGGACTGGCAGTAAACAGTTTGTTGGGTGACGGTAGTGGTTGTGGTCAGGCCGCTGCTCTGGGGCATCTTCACTGAGGATGTTTCCTTGCTGGGTTGAGTAGAAGGTTTACTCTGATCAAGGCCACTCCTAGAATCTGGGAAAGACTGAGGAGGATTGTTGTGTTGAAGGAGGCTTGTGCTGGTTTGTGAGCATGTTCTAATGTCTGCTGGAAGGGTTCCGTCGTTGCTTTGAGCAAATCCTCTGGCACGTGGGATCAGATTGTTTTTTGACAAAGTCTTATTCTGTGATAAGGAGCTTTTGTGGGGTGAACTGTGGCTGCTTCTTGCCTGTGGAAAAGTGTCTGAAGGGGAGAATTTGAAAAAAACGTTCTGCTCGGTAACTGTACTGGTGCTGGTGAGACTGTCACATTGAGGTTTGGAGACCAAGGAGGTTTCCTTTCTGGTTTGGGAGGAATTTATATCCTGATCGAATCCAATTCCAGAGTTAGGAAAGGACTGTGTAAAACGGTTGTCCTGGCAAATAGTTGTGATTTGAGGAAATGTTCTACATTTGAGGAAGCCAGTGTCTTGTGGACGGGTCTTGTCCTTGTTGATATCAGTGTCTGGACCATTGAAGGGCTGAGGACAATAGCTGGACTGAAGGGTGGGGCTCTGATCGAGCTCTGCAGGATGCGCAATGTGATCAGTCTGTGGCAAGGTCTTACTTTTGGATGTGACGTTTTGGTTACTCTGGGTACCTGGGCATTGCTGAGGCTGGTTAAACTGACTGTTGAGGTCATTTAATAATGGCTCAGTTTCTGAGGGGCTCCTCCTCTCAGGGACATCAGCATCTGTAGTTTTGCTCTTGTGGACTTGGTTGGATCTGGAGATGAAGTGTGCTTCAGTGCTGCCTGGGAGGAAATCAACACTGGTCCCCTCAGTCTGCATGATGGTGAGGGAGCCTGGAGCAGGAACTGTCAATGGACTCTGGACAAATGAACTGGACTCTGATCTGAACCTGTAACATACACAACAAGAAAAGAATCTTAACTCTGGATGTAATGCCGGTGAATTGATGGTCTACGCCTCATGTCAAGAAATATCCACCTACAGAATTGGGAATGTGTGCTGTGACAGTTGTTGCATGTCCTTCTCCTGCCCGATGTCTTACTCAACTATTTGATTATCCTTCGGTAAGGCTTCGTTCTTAGTGATCAAATGTGGCAGCACAGTATCAAACTGTAAAGTCAAGCTTTCTTATTGTTATACTTGTTTGACCAGATGTTTCCTGATTTCAATTCAAACATACGTCTTTATTTGGGGAAAGCACGACTGCTTGTGTTCAAAAAGAAGCGTAAATAGTTTGACAAAGATCTTGGTTAGACTGAAATCTGTTCAATGTGAGAATCTGACTCGTCTCATCGATACAAACAGACCTGGGGTTGCTGTGATTGGTCGGAGGAGGTGGATAACCCTCAGTCTGACTAGACCCTCTCTGTTGTCGGACTACACCGGTACCACTCTGCTCTGACTGGGCGTGGTAATGGTGGCTGTGCTGGTTGACGTGGGCGCTGTGGGAACTAAAACAGTAGCCCTCCTCAAAGTCTGATTGAACCAAGCCAGACTCCGGTGTTTCTGCCAGCGGCGGCAGGGAGATATCATCAGGTGATACACACTCGTATTCATCATTGGACAGCGAGTCTTCGGACATCACTTCCTGTTGATGGAGCTCCACCTCTGACAGGTCTGATGCATCCTGAGGATCAGAATATAAAGAAGGTTTTAGAAGTCTGTGGGAGGTTCCTACTTCAAACTAATGAAGAACATTTCTACAGATATACACATGTTGAAGACTCATCACATTCAAGAAATAACTTTCATATAAAACTAACTTTACCAAGTGATTTATAAGATGTAAAGGTTCAGTGTAGATAAGCATATTAATGTTGTTTCCAGTAACGTTTGCTAAAGGCAGCTTGATTTTCCACCTTGGAATCTTATTTATAATGTTTACATCTGTGTAGAAAGGAAGATTTAGATTCATGCAGCTGCAGAATTTGAGCCACAGCAGAGTTAAAGTTGCAGTGTGTAGAATGTAGTGACATCTAGTGGTGACGTGTCGTGTTGCAGCTGAACACCCCTCACCTCATCCCCCTCTTCCAAGCATGAAAGAGAACGTGTGGTAACTTCAGTTTTCATAAAAACTCAAAAGGTTTAGTTTGTCCAGTCTGGGCTACTGTAAAAAAACATGGTGGCCTCCGTAGAGTGGAGCCGCTCGCAATATAAGTATTTCAATATAAAGTATTTCAATATAAAGTATTTCAATATAAAGTATTTCAATATAAAGTATTTCAATATAAAGGTCCCATTCCTTTAGACCTTTAAGCTAAATTTACCGTCACCATGTTGGAGGGGAACACACATTTGTGTATCATCAGTGTCGTGATGTAATATAAACTGAGTTTTTAAATATAAAGCTCAGTAGATTCAAAGTAGATCTAAAGTACATGCTTGATGGACACCACTTGTGAGAACCACTCGTAGAGGTGTGGTACTTAATAAACAGGAAGTTGAAACTACCTGCACCTCCTTCCTGTGACACTCCCTCTGGACATCAGAGAGCGACGGGCCAATCACAGGAGGAGGGGACGTGGTCGGAGCCTCAGTGGAGATTGGCTGTAATTGGCTGAGGACGGCGCTGACCCGTCGGCTGGCCTCCACCGGGGAGCAGGACAGGCTGAAGGTGTGGCTGGAGCAGGAGGAGGAGGAGTTTGACTGCTCTCTGTGGCTGAAGAAGAAACGACAAAGTGAAACGAAACTTCTCTGTAAACAAAAGATTAAATTACAACATTACATTTCTTTTGTTTTCTTATAAAGTTTCTGTTCGTCTTTCTATACTTTTCCAGTTCATGTTACTAGTTGATCAACATTTTGATCCAGACTGAAATATCTCAACAACTATCGA
The DNA here is from genome assembly GCF_022539355.2 of Hippoglossus stenolepis. Taxonomy (NCBI): domain Eukaryota; kingdom Metazoa; phylum Chordata; class Actinopteri; order Pleuronectiformes; family Pleuronectidae; genus Hippoglossus; species Hippoglossus stenolepis. The sequence goes on along the minus strand of NC_061495.1, from coordinate 551,055 downwards.
TGAGAATCCACATCTGCAGGATGAACTGGCTCGTTGGGATTGTCATGGTCCCCAGAGGAATTGAGTTACAGTAAATGATAGTGTTTCTGCTGATCCTGTTTTTAGTGCCACCATGTTCACATTTATGGTTTTTGGAAAAATATCAACAACCATTAGATGAAATTAACTTGGTTCAGACGTTCACTCTCACTAGAGGATGAACAATATGGATTTGGGTTTTAAGCATCTGTTTCACTTTGTTATTTATATATATATATATGAACAGGTTATGAACAGGTTATGAGCAGGTTATGAACAGGTTATGAACACGTTATGAACAGGTTATGAACAGGTTATGAGCAGGTTATGAACACGTTATGAACAGGTTATGAACAGGTTATGAACAGGTTATGAGCAGGTTATGAACAGGTTATGAACATGTTATGAACACGTTATGAACACGTTATGAACACGTTATGAACAGGTTATGAACACGTTATGAACACGTTATGAACACGGTTATGAGCAGGTTATGAGCAGGTTATGAACACGTTATGAACACGTTATGAACACATTATGAACACGTTATGAACACGTTATGAACACGTTATGAACAGGTTATGAACATGTTATGAACACGCTTATGAACAGGTTATGAGCAGGTTATGAGCAGGTTATGAACAGGTTATGAACACGTTATGAACACGTTATGAACAGGTTATGAACACGTTATGAACACGTTATGAACAGGTTATGAACACGTTATGAACACGTTATGAACAGGTTATGAGCAGGTTATGAGCAGGTTATGAACAGGTTATGAACACGTTATGAACACGTTATGAACACGTTATGAACAGGTTATGAACAGGTTATGAACAGGTTATGAACAGGTTATGAACAGGTTATGAACACGTTATGAACACGTTATGAACAGGTTATGAGCAGGTTATGAACAGGTTATGAACACGTTATGAACACGTTATGAACAGGTTATGAACACGTTATGAACACGTTATGAACACGTTATGAACAGGTTATGAACATGTTATGAACACGTTATGAACAGGTTATGAACAGGTTATGAGCAGGTTATGAACATGTTATGAACAGGTTATGAACAGGTTATGAACAGGTTATGAACAGGTTATGAACAGGTTATGAACAGGTTATGAACAGGTTATGAACAGGTTATGAACAGGTTATGAACACGTTATGAACACGTTATGAACAGGTTATGAACGTCTTCACTGTACCTGATCTCTGTGGTGACCGTCTGTCTGTCTGCCTCCTGATTGTCACTCTTCTGTAACGGAGGCTTCCTATTGGCTGCAGTCTGCTTCTTCACAGGAACCTCCTTCCCATCATGCTCGCTGGTCAGTTCGGGGGTGTGGCCTGTCTCCTTCAGCTCGCACTGGGAGAACAGGACAGATTCTGAATTCTAATATTTAATATTTTATTAAATCACGAAAGAAGAATGAGAAACATGATTATATTTTTGTTATCATTTGTTTTAGTTTTTAACATTAATCTGATGATGTGATTTTGTTTTTTACCACATCAGCAGCTTCCTGCGAGCGGCAGTTATCCACCTGCTCCTTCGTTTTGATGTTTCTGTTTTCCCTCGACTGCTTTTCTGTCTCTTCTTCTTGCGTCTCATTCTGTCTCGTCCGCTCCTTCTCTTCCTCTTTTATTTCTTTCTCTCCGTTGTTCTGCTGCTGTTTTTCAGGTTTCAGCTGTTTCAGCTGGAAACACATCAGTGAACATGGACCTTCATTAGATCATGTTTTCATTGCAACAGACTCGGCCTTTAACGTGTATTTTTGTGTAGTTTGATTTATTTGTTTGGGTCAACACTCCGAGTGTGTTCATGTTGTTTTCAAGTTGTGTGTTCAGGTTGTTGTGTTCACATTGTGTTCACGTTGTGTGTTGTGACCTTCAGTTTGGCCTCCAGCTCCATCAGTCCGTCACTCAGCTCCCTGATGGATGCCACCATCTCTGAGTGTTTACTGAGCGTCCTCTCGATGTAGCGCCGCCCCTCCTCCACCCCTGCAACATACGTACACATCTCAACATAAGATTTTAATTTGTCAAATGTTCTAAAAATGTTTCGTCCAGTGCTGCTTCCAAAACATTAGCACCACGTGATCAGTGGAAATCATAAGCATGTGTTGCTACCCACCGTGCAGTCTGACCGCGAGGTCACTGATCTGACTGATCCTCGCTTCCTGCTGAGGAACCGTCGGCCACACGAACTTCTCAAACTGTCGATGGAGAACGGTGACGGCCTCTGTGCTGCGACAGTCTGAGGAAAACGTCTGGACGCGAGTGATGGTCGCACTCGCCCCCTCACACCAGAACTGATACTGAAAACAACACGTAAATGTTTTTAAGGATTTGAGCAGGTTTTGATTTATTCGTATTCTTATTCTCACCTCCTCCATGGCTTGTTGCAGTCTGCACGTCATGTCCAGCGTTTTTTGATGTTCACTCACACTTCGCTCAAACTCTCCCATCTGTCTCTGCAGCTCGTTGACGGCGTCCTCCACCTCCCGGGCCACGCCCTCTGACCCCAGCTGAGCCCTCACACCCTGCAGGCGTTTCCGGAGCAGAGACTGAAAATACAGACGGACGTGACATGACGGATCTCAAATGCGAGGCCAAATCAGAGAGAGGGGTTCGACTGGAGATGAAGACGACACTGTGACATGTACCCGCCCACACTGGTTATTCTGAGGGTTAATGTACCTGCAGCTTGTCCTCACACAGCTCCACCTGCTGCAGCTGGTTCCTGACAGCCTTCATGTTCCTGGTCCTGTCGTTTCTCTTCAGGAAGTTAAACTTCAGGTTGTTGAACCGTTTCTTCAACTCCTTGAAGGAATCCCGGAGCTGAAACATGACACAGCAGAAAACCCATCAGCTGGTCGGACACAAAGAAGAAGTTTGTTCTTTAAGTTTGTTGTGTGGTTTGATCTGTGGTGTTACTACAGATGACTTTTCAAAATAGTGCGGAAAAATACATTTTGGTAAAAATAACAGTTTCCTTAAGTTTGTGTTCAGATTTTTGAAGTTGAAACCAACAAAGGTTTGTTATTTCTACTTGTGAAAGAATGTTAACGTCAGTCCACCGCAAAATGTCTCAACAACTTTTCAGCGGATTTTCATTGTCCACAGAGGATGATTCCTTGAATCCTTGAATTCACACGATACCATGAAACTGACATTTTCCGTTACAGACGAACGTCTCCACAACTTTTGGATGGTTTGTTATGAAATTTGAAATAGGGTTAGAATCCAAATCCTCTGGGGACCATGAGTGTCAGTACAAAAGTTCATAGAAATCTATTGAATAGTTCTTTAAAGAGACACTGAAGCTGCTAACATGGCTGAGAATAGTTTAAATCATTTTCATGTTGTATCAGAACTGATCTTTGATCAGTTGCTGGGTTTTCGCTTAGCGTTGATGTAGCTGCATGTGGACGGAGTTTTGGTGAGATTATATTTAGAGCAGCAGGGTCTAAATCCAGTGAGACATTTCTGCTTTGGACAGGAGGAACAGCGGTGTCATGTGGCTGATCTGTCAGCTAAAGACAGCTGAGAGGGAGACAGACACAGTGAAGGAGGTGAAATCAGAGGCCGAGGAGGTGGGACACTGAGCTGGAGGCGGAGTGAAGCTGTCGCCTCAGAAACCTCAGTCGTCCAAGGAAACCCAGGGAGTGTGAAAGTACCACAGGTAACACAAAGGATCACCTACCACCATGTACTCAGAACCACGATCGACATAACATACCACAAAGTAACACAACAGTAACCTCAAGATATAATGTTTTCATGAAGGACACAACAAGATCATAAAGTACTCCAAAAAGTAAAATACCTCAGGGTGTATGAAAAAGAGATCAACATGCAGTAACAACCACAAAGTGCTATTGGAGATGTAGTATCACTGAAGCTGTCTCTTCTTCAGAGGCTATATGACCGATCAAGCCACAGTGACATTACATTGTCCCATTTCAAAGGCTACTTTTAATGCAACTCACAAACTAGTCCTTCCATACCCAAGCAACAAAGTACTACAAAGTATTTAAACCCACCCACAGTAATATGAAGTACCCAAGAAGACCAATTAGTACACTGAACTCCACCCAAGGGTATAATGGAGGACCCATGAGGTGTCCCAGAAGACCATAACGGACCACATGGTACTTATCAGATCTAAAGAGATCATTAGTAGGACCAGAAAGTACTTCAGTTCAACCACCAGAGGGCGGAATGCCCCTGTAGTAGCTCAGATCATTTAACATGAAGTACCACAAAGTATCTCATCACTGAACCCAAACAAACGTTTCTCTGAGAATCTTTAATGAGAACTGAAATGCTCTGAATGTCTGTGATGATCGAATCAAACCCACAAAACAGAAACAGAACCAAACTCATGTTTCATCCTCTTCATCAGAATCCTGCAGATTCCTTCAGGTGACTCAGCAGTGAGAACGAGTCCAAACACTCAGAGTCCCGTTGGGACTCTTCACCCTGAATCTGACTGAGGCATCATGGGATACGTAGAGGGGGGGTTTGGTTACAGAGCGGCGACAATTGAACCTTGGTCCCTCTTTGTGTCTGAGGATCCTCGGTCACTCAGGTTCAAGGTTAATCGGACTCATTCAATCCTCTGTTCAACTAAATCTGTTTGTTGTTGACTTCCACAGTTACAGAGCGTGAAACATGTGCATGTTGTCACACGTGTTTTCCTGCATGTTGGTAATTCATAGCTCCACAGGGAAATGTTATTTAGATCTGCAGGAACTTTTGATTTCAATCAACATCAATGTTTATACATTTTATTTGAGTCTCTGATGTTTATCTCAGCTGCTTGTGCAGGTTTCAATGTGCTGGTGACACACAGCACCAGGTGCATGATGGTTAATACCCATGGGCTGACTCAGCCTGTATTTAGCCTCCCCCCCCTCTCTCCTGCAGTTGTTGCTCAGTGAATCGACGAATCCATCCTTTACTGGAGCCTGGGTGCAGCTGACTGGGGACAAACATCCACGACTTATAGTGGATTTAAGCTCAATATCGGAAACATATAAGAAACCAGACGGAGGCTTCGGCCGTTTTCTGCGTATTTGTGCACGATATGGACGAAACAGACAAAATGGAGCAGTACCACCAGAAATCACAGGGGGCAGCGTAGCTAAAAGTTCAAGTGAGACGAACACTGGTGATGATGTAGAAATTTCAACAATGGCAAACTTGAGGAGAGACCACCTCCAAACGGGGGGGTGGTCTGGTGCCTTTTCTCCAGAGGAACATTATCACAACCTCCTCCACGGTCGCCATGTTTGTTGTTGTCGGAAACTCTCGGACTCTGCTCTGCCCTCTAGTGGATGTTTTCTTTAACGACAATGCCAACGTAAAGGACGTAGGTGTGTGGACAGTGATGGTTTACTCTTGTTTTATTTTTCAAAACTCTAGTGGCCATTAGAGGAACAGCAGCTGAACACATGATACAGTCAGAGGAGAGTCATCACTTATATTTAGACTGAGATCAAAACTGCCTCTGAACACGTTCAGTCTGTTCAGCTCACAAAACTGAAACCAGATGAACACATTTCATTTTGTGATAAATATTTACATTTAATTTCTTTAATTTACAGAGTTTGTTCATTTTGGACATTTCCTGTTTTTTCTGAATAATTTATTTGGTTAAAAGAGTCTTTAAATATCGAAAAATGTAAAATCTGTCGACACGATTCAACATGAACAAAGAATCAGAAACATAAAATAAACCTGAAGATAAATCTGATCTGATATTTATAGACAAACAGCTGCTGCTGCAGCCCCTCTGCTGGCCATACTCATGAACTACAGCTTAGTGTGATATATTCTCTCTGTGGGTTGAACTTAGTAGATCACCATGGTAACAAGTTAACTTCAGACCAATCAGATCAGAGAGTTAACAAAACCAAAGAATGAAGACGATCCCAGCTGCTGACGGAACAACATGAGGAGACTTATATTATGAATACAAAATATATCCGATGTAACGAACAGCTCGCATCTGATTTACCACCAGCAGAATCTGTGACCTGTGACCTGTGACCTCACCTGGGTGATGTCATCGTTGATCTGCCGGGTCACACGCTCTCTGTGGAGCTCCTCCTCCCGGCGAGCGGCTTCGTTCAGCCACGAGACGCAGAGCGAGTCGAGAGAGAGAAAACGAAGCTCCAGCTGCTGAAGTTTGAATCCCGCCCAGTCCTGAGAGCACAGACACACACAGTGTGTTATAATACTGCAGTATTACAGTATTACAGTACTTTAATACTACAGTACCACAGTATTATGGTACTATAATACAATAGCATTACAGTATTCAAGTATTACTACTTACTACTACTTTTTAGCAGTTCACTTCCACACGTCTTGTAAGTAAACAACACATTCAGATCTCGTGGCCCCGAGTTATTTATCTCGTTGCCACACGTTATTATAACGTAATATATTTTCACCAAATGTCACCAGGGGGCGCTGTAACTTAAACATTCACACAATCACAGATGTTTTACCAGTTGTTCTTCCTGCATTTAGCAGCTGTAACGGTTTCTTATATTCTGGATGTTTGTTCTCCTGGGTTGTGTTGTGTTGTGTTGTGTTGTGTTGTGTTGTGTTGTGTTGTACGTACACACTGGGCAGCAGCAGTACAGATGTTGGTCTTCAGTGCAGCAGCTGTTGTAAACAGACTCTTGATCAGTTGCTGTTTCTCATGTGAACCAGCAGAGTCAGAGAGCAGCAGCGCCTCCAGCTGGACACACAGGAAACAACAGTTAGACCCACCCGACCAAGCTGACCCACGTACACCATCAAACACACCTCTCACACTGATTGTTTGTGTTGTTCGGTGTTTGATCCCCGAGCTTTAATGATCACCGACTCTGACCTGCTGAGCTCTGAGGTGGAAGCTGCTGCTCAGATCCAGGATCCACTCGCTCTGCTCCATCTTCTCCTTCACTTTCTTCTGGAGCGTCAGGAGCTCGGACACATCGTCCTCCTTCACCTGCTCCAGCTCCTGGTCTCCTCCCAGACCCTCCCAGCTCCTCATCACCTGCTCCAGCTCCTGGTCTCCTCCCAGACCCTCCCAGCTCCTCATCACCTGCTCCACCTCTGCGTCCAGTTGCTGACAAAAGAACAGAGAAGAAGACTCAAGAGGAAACGTTTTGTTAAAAACAAATCAGGAGAAGAAGTCGGACGTCTGCCCAGTTTCTAACAGTCCTGACCACAGACTGATAATAAAGATGGACGACATGACGACTCCTTAAAGTGAAGCCAAATCATCTGGATCGCCCCCTGGTGTCTGGCTGCAGTGTAGGTCATGAACCCTCCTCCTCCATGTTAGCAGATGGGACATGGAACAAAGTAGAAGTTAAATAAATGTGTGTAAAGATGTTTCTGTCATTTCAGGTCGTTCTTATCTCTCTGATGTTTGTTCAAGTGTTTCTGATCAGTTTGGTTTGAATCAGTTATTTGATGATATAAAAACAGTCATGATTGACAGCTGAGACTGACTCCTGATTGGTTGAGCCTGTGTTTGGGTGGGACCTCGATACCTTGGCTCCACTTCACGATCACTGCTGCAAAGAGTCAAAACCACGTGAAGGATCTCAGTCCAGTCGTGTTCCCATGAGTCTTTGCTCTTCCTCCATGTCCTGTCCTGTATCTATTGGCAGTTAAAGAGTCACATGACTCACAGTGAAAAGAGGCGTGGCCTGACTGAAGCGCTCCGTCAGTGTGGAGGTCTGCAGGTCTGAACCCAGATCCACGTTAGTGCACGAGTCCAGCAGCTCAGAGACGCTCCTCAAGTCCTGCAGCGTCTGACCACACAAGAGCAGGTAACAGTAATCAAGTACCAATACTCAGATACTCGTACTTTACTTCAATATTCTTATTTTACTATATTTAACTACATTAAAAGGTAAACTACATTTACTCTGTAGTTAAAAGTTATCGTCCAGATTGAATAAAAACAGATCAGAGCAGTAACGCTGACCTTTAACAGTCTCTCTCTGTACTTCCTGCGTGATGTCACTTCCTCTTCCTGCTGATGGATCTGGACATGATGGCGACTCCGCAGCTCATTCACTTCCTGTTTGGTTCTGTTGAGCTGCTTGATCGTCCGCTGGACCACGGACGCCACAGAGCGCAGGTCCAACCCCGATCCTGACACATACGCCACACACACAAAGACACACACACACACACACACACACACACACACACACACACACACACACACATTAATATATGTACTGCTATATTCTGTCAATTCAGAAAAACTTTTAACTTTTTAATTTTTTGACGTAAAATAAAAATCACATCATCTCATTAATCTCACCTAATTTTAATAAACATGATTTTCATTTTATTTTATTTGTGTGACATCATTAAATCTCAGGTAACTTCATGTCATGTAATCTCATTGGATGTAATCTGATTACTTTTCAGCTCCTGTAATCAGAAACCAATCAGGCTGACCCTGACAGCCAGGTTACCATGGTGACAATCTGGACGAAGCTGTTTCCCGCTTCCTGAGCAGCGAGGAGCCTCGGCAGCGTTTCCTCCCAGCGGGAGTCAACCTTCTTCTTCTGTGGTGTTGACCTGGAACTGTCTGCAGCCTCCCTCCCCTCCTCCTCCTCTCCTCTCCTCCTGTAGACCTCCCTCACTTCTTCTATCTCCTCCTCCACCTGGAAAACAGCAGAGTGTCACCACAGACCCTCTGGTCCAGAGCAAGACCCCCCCGACTGCAGTGTTCCTTACAGAGAGCAGTGATTTAAAGCTCAGACTCTGACCTGCTGCGCTGCTCCAAGGAACAAGACGTACGTCTGCAGCAGCTGCAGGTTTGACTCTATCGTCCTGTTCACACTCTGCAGCTGCGTCAGGACCACATCAGCTCGAGCAGCGAGTTCAGGACTCTGTGGACCAGCGGCCTCGGTTCTGGACGGTCTCCCTGTCTTCAGCTGCTCTGTGAGGGCCCTCAGCGGGGTCAGCTGTCCAGGACCGGCCCCCGGACTGGCGTGTGGAGCTCGGACCTGGTCCAGGATCTGCTTCAGGTTCTCTGCGTCCTGACACACTGACTGCAGACAAACAAGAGAGAAAGGATCAGTGCAACAGGAAATAAAACACATATCTGCCACAACTTTAACATCCAGTCTGATGGAAATGCATCATGGGAGTCGTAGTTCACAGACTTGTGCTTTGAGTTTTTATTAACCTTCACAAAGTGTTTAACATCTTATGATTCAGTGGAACCTGCTGTATTTCTACTGAGTTGTGTGTGTGTGTGTGTGTGTGTGTGTGTGTGTGTGTGTGTGTGTGTGTGTGTGTGTGTGTACCTCAGCCTGTGTGTGCAGCTGCTTGTGTGTGTTCAGAGCATCTTCAGCCTCCGTCAGGTTCCGTCCTGCTTCAGAGCTGCGAGACAACACACTGCTGCTCTGCTGCACCCAGCTACACACCTGCAACACACACACACACACCACACACACACACACACACACACACACACACACACACACACACACACACACACAGAGACAGACACACACACGCACAGACACACATGTATGAGTGTGAACCAGTTTCATTGTTGTTCAACTTAAGACGGTAAAGAAGACGCCACCTTGTCCAGAAGGCGTTCACATGACGATAGCACCTCCTGCTGATTGGTCAGTAGGACTTGGTGGGTGTGGTCTTCTCCACTGTGTTTCTCCTGTATAACAGCTCTCCACCCGCCCACTATACCACAGAAGAAGAAAATCAAGTAGGTTATGTTGACGTTTCACTTGTTCTTAGATTTATAGAAAATAAAGTTTTGTAACAAGAAAAAAAAATGATGTGTGTGCATCTGTTTGTGTGTTCCTATCAGTGTGTGTGTGTGTGTGTGTCTGTTTCTATCAGTGTGTGTGTGTGTGTGTGTGTCTGTTTCTATCAGTGTGTGTGTGTGTGTGTGTGTCTGTTTCTATCAGTGTGTGTGTGTGTCTGTTTCTATCAGTGTGTGTGTGTGTGTCTGTTTCTATCAGTGTGTGTGTGTGTGTGTCTGTTCCTATCAGTGTGTGTGTGTGTTGTTTCTATCAGTGTGTGTGTGTGTGTGTGTGTGTGTGTGTGTGTGTGTTCGTGTGTGTGTCTGTTTCTATCAGTGTGTGTGGTGTCTGTTTCTATCAGTGTGTGTGTGTGTGTTTGTGTCTGTTCTATCAGTGTGTGTGTGTGTGTGTTTTATCAGTG